>NC_053429.1:71748675-71930239 GCF_007990345.1 Gossypium hirsutum | reverse complement strand
ACAGGTAGCTAGGTGCATCATCCTGAGTGAACGCTAAGCTGGCTTTGGTAAATGTCTTACCAAAATCACGAGTAAATCTTGGGTCTCTATCCGACACAATGGAAATAGGTACCCCATGCAACCGAACTATTGGGAGACATATAATTCTGCCAATTATCGAGCGAAAAATCCGTACGGATAGGGATAAATGAGCAGACTTGGTCAATCTATCAACAATGACCCAGACCGAGTCTTTCTTACCCTGAGTCAAAGGCAACCCAGATACAAAGTCCATTGTCACTCGATCCCATTTCCATTCGGTATCATGATTGGCTGAAGTAATCCAGATGGCACTTGATGTTCCGCTTTTACTTGTTGACATATCAAACACCTTGAAACAAATTCAGAAATGTCTCGTTTCATACCGGGCCACCAAAATTGGCATTTCAGGTCATTGTACATTTTAGTACTACCCGGGTGGACTGACATTCGACTACTATGAGCCTCGTTCAAAATCATCGAAATAAGTTCCGAATTTCTTGGAACACATAATCGACCTCTGAACGTCAGCAATCATTGTCGTCAATCCGGAACTCCGATTCTTATTCGAAGCATTCAGCTCGTTAGTGACCAATTCAGCTCGACTTTCCAGGATTCAGTATTTGACGAATCAATAATGGTTTGGCCTTTAATTCAGCTACTAGCACCCATGGTGAGACGGATAGTGAGCATTCACGCTCTCAAAGCAACAGGCTTTCCGACTAAAGCATCGCAACCACGTTAGCCTTTCCGGTGATAATCATAACAAGTTCGTAGTTCTTCAACAACTCAAGACAACGTCTTTGTCGTAATTAATCTCTTTGAGTCATCAATATTTTAGACTCTTGTGGTCCGAATAATATGACACCTTTCTCCAAACAAGTAATGTCGCCATATTTTCAAGGCGAACACTATGGCTGCTAATTCAAGATCGTGGTCGATAGTTTCTCTCATGCGCTTAATTGTCTCGACGCGTATGCCACAACTCGACCTTCTTGCATCAACACACAACCTAGCCCAAGTAGGGATGCATCACTATAAATGACAAACTCTTTGCCGGACTCCGTTGTACTAGCCTGGAGCTCGGTTAACAGGTCTTTAGTCGATCGAAACTCTTCCGACAGTTTTCTGTCCATTCAAACTCAACATCTTTTTGGAGTAGTCTCGTCAACGGTGCAGCTATCATCGAGAAACCCCTTACAAACCGTCGGTAGTATCCGGCAAGTCCCAAAAAGCTCCTAACTTCAGTAATATCCTCGGAGGTTCCAATCGAGTATGGCCGAAATTTTGTTCGGATCCACTCTAACACCTGATGCGGACACCACGTGCCCCAAAAAGCTAACCTCTCTCAACCAAAATTCACATTTACTGAATTTGCGTATAACTGCTTGTCTCGCAAAATCTGTAATACTAACCTCAAATGCCGCGTGTTCGGCTTCACCTTGTGAATAAACTAAAATATCATCAATAAACACAACCACAAATCGATCCAAGTATGGCCTGAATACCGATTCATTAAATCCATAAATACCGCAGGGCATTAGTGAGCCCAACGGCATCACTAAGAATTCGTAGTGACCGTACTCGTTCTAAAGCGATTTTGGTATGTCCGAGTCTCGAACCTCAACTGATAATAACCAGATCTCAAATCTATCTTGGAAATACTGAGGCTCCCTTTAATGATCAAACAAATCATCAATACGTGGCAACGGGTATTTATTATTATGGTCACTTTATTCAACTGACGATAGTCGATGGACAATCTCATGGTTCCATCCTTCTTTTCACAAACAATACGGTGCGCCCCATGGAGAAAAACTCGGTCGAGCGAACCTCTATCCATCAATTCTTGCAATTGAACTTTCAATTCCTTTATTCTGTTAATGCCATACAATACGGGCTATTGAGATTGGCGTGGTACCAGGTACAATCTCGATGCCGAATTCCACCTCTCGAACCGGTGGCAACCCCGGTAACTCCTCAGGAAAACATCTGAATACTCACAAACCACTGGTACTGATTCAAGTTTCCTTTCCGTCTCTTTGCTATCAAATACATACGCAAGGTATGTTCACAACCCTTTTTCACATATCTCTGAGCGGTCATTGAAGATATTATCACTGGCACCCCCTTCAAATTGGTAGACTCAACTCGGACTACCTCATCATTTGTACTCCTCAAATCAATGGTTTTCCTTTTGCAGTTTACCACTGCATCATGTACAGTCAACCAATCCATACCAAGAATAACATCGAATTCGTCAAACGGTAAAAGCATCAAATCAGCCGAAAAACAGGATTCTCGGGTTATTAGAGGGCATCTCTTACACACTTTATCAACAAGTACGTATTGGCCCAAAGGGTTTGACACTCGAATTACGAACTCAGTAGACTCAACAGGTAGAGTCTTACTGGATGCTAAGGTTTCACATACATATGAATGAGTAGAGCCAGGGTCAATCAATTCAATCACATTAGTATCAAAGAGAGTGAAGGTACCAGTGATGACGTCAGGGGAGGATGCCTCCTCTCGTGCGCGAATGGCATATGCTCTAGCAGGAGTACGGTTCTCGGCTCGAACAGCCGTATCAGAGGCCCCTCTCTGACTACCACCCTACCTCCTAAATTCTCGGTGGTCTACCTCTAGTTGTCACTCCACTAGGTCTTGCACCTTGAATCTTATTCTTCTCATCAGGCTCCGTGCAATCTCTAATGAAGTGGTCCTTCTAACCGCATCCGTAACAGGCCCTGTTAGTAGACTTACCCCAACATTCACCTAGGTGTCGTCTTCCGCATTGGGACATTCAGGTTTCTCTTGACGATTATTGCCCACACTAGCTACCGAAGTAGCTCGGGAGTCCGTCGATGGTCGTGCTCTAATGGAAATTCCCGCCGTCATCCTCGATTTATTAGTGTCCTCCCCGAACTTCTTTATAGCCGAGAATGGAGCTTTACCCGTGGATCTTTTACGATAGTCTCTAGCTTCAAATTCAGCCTTCTTCTTCTCCTTTCCAAGTTCTTCCGCCTTGCAGGCTCGTTCGACTAGTGTTACAAATTCTTTTATCTCCAAAATACCCACTAGTAGCTTTAAATCTTCATTCAATCCTTCTTCGAATCTTTTGCACATAGCAACCTCATCAGCTACACACTCCCGGGCATACCTACTGAGTCTTACGAATTCATGTTCGTATTCAGATACTGTCATACAGGCCTTGCTTGAGTTCCAAGAACCGTTGACTAATATATTTCTTTCGAAATTCCGTTTGAAAGAAGTCCCAAGTAACTCGTTCGTTTGGGACTATGGAAATCAGGGTCCTCCACCAATAGTAGGCTGAGTCCCGCAACAAGGATATAGTACACTTTAGACATTCATCGGGCATGCATGACAGTTCATCAAACACCCGAATGGTGTTATCAAGCCAGAACTCGGCCCTTTCAGCATCATCAGTAACTATGGCCCTGAACTCCTCAGCCCCGCGCTTCCTAATCAAGTCTACAGGTGGCTTACTCAGCCTCACAGGATCAGTAACTGATGGCATTACGGGCTCTTGGGGTGGATTATTCAAATTCGGGAATTGTTGGACAGCCGGATTGGTTCGGGCATATTGCGCGACCCACTCATTCATCATGGTAAAGAAGGCTTGTTAGCCCCTCACCTTGATTATTCGCAGATGACTGAGGTTCAACAGGCGGCGTCCCTTGTGCAGGAGCAGCCGCTACACTTTCAACGTCATCCGCCAAGGTTCTCTCTACACCGGGATCCATTTACTAATCAAAACAAAAATTTAACCGTCAGAAGTCATCACACATTTAAACATTAACACTAAGGCATGTATAGCTAGACTCATACGTGCTATGGTAGTCCTAGAACCGACTAAACCATAGCTCTGATACCAATTAAATTTCTAGAAAAAAATTTGTAGATGCATATATGAGTCTAGTTTTAGGGAAAAATCACGAAGCTGATTTTCGAGTTGTGAAACTCAAGATATGATTTTTAAGGTGACAGTGACGCAGTTAGCCAGCTTGCCTGGAAAATTTAAAATGGATTGTGCAAAGAAGTGATTTAAGTCTGCAAACCCCTCGTGTCCGACTCCGGCGACGGACTCGGGTACGGGGTGTTACAACCCATATAGCCGAATGTGCAAGATTAAATTCAACATCACCTATATACTTAATTAGATGGCCGAATATACCAAATTAAACTCAACATTAAATGTCACAAGAACCCTAATCTAATTTGCAAATTGCTTGGCCAAAGACTCACAAGTGCCTTATCTATAACCTATTCGGCCTTACTACTTAAACTTAGCCTTTCATACACTTATATCTAATGTCACAGAGATGCCAAATCCTTAAGTGTTCCAACATCTAACTTACTCAATTCAACACATCGAACAACATTTATACCGATTTTGCTAGCACACAAGCCTTTGGCCGAATGTCATTAACCTCTAGTCACCTAAATTTTTATTCTTTAAAACTCATCCAGCACTACATTCGGCACCTCCAACCTATAATTTAGATATTCTCAAGTTCATTCACAAGTACATTTATATGACACATATAGCATTAACATTTTTCAACATGAATCTATAACATGACCGAATACTCATGCACATACATACATAAAGAGAACTCAAATAACACCCAAAAATCTCCTTTCCAAAGTGCATATATACCCATACATACGGCAACTTCCATTCTATCTCCCAACAATGAATTCATGAATTTAGCTATGGGTTAACTAGACTATACACTTATCAACTTAATCTCAACATCAATTAGAATAAAATCACAATGCATACCTTTCCTTTGAACTAGCCATGGCCGAATGCCTTGGTTTCTTTTTTTCAATCTTTCCTTTCTCAATTTCGGTAATGAAGGAGATGAAAGATGAGCCTTCCTTCCTCTTTGTTTTCTTTACTTTATTTCACTAATATTATTTTTTTCTCACATAATGCCATTTCTTATTTTAATAACTAATTAAACATATATATTTGCCCATCAACACCCATCTTGGCCGGCCACTATAAAGAAAATTGGGCAATTTGACATGCAAGTCCACCCTTGTGTTGACATGCACTAATAAACCATTTAAAATTAGTCTATCATATTTCACCATGTCTCATATTGATCCCTATTTAATAATTTCTCATGGAATTGGCAAAATTAGGGAATGAAACGTCCACATATGCATGTACACACATAATAAGCATAGAATATAACAATTAATTATTTTTACGACTCGGTTTTGTGGTCCCGAAACCACTTTCCGACTAGGGTCACATTAGGGCTGTCACAAAATACATATAAATAGTTAATCTTGATTTGAGCTTATATTGGAAGTGTATCTGAGTATATGATGCATGTGAAAATGTTTTGTATTTCTGCTATATGTTTATATTGAGTGTTAAATAAGTTAAAGTAGGCCATGTGATTGTTAATTAAAAACTGAGACACATACCCTTTGGTGTACTTTTATCATATATACTAAGACAATGATCTATGTTAGCCGAATGGACTAGAAACTAGAATGAGTTTGTTTTTAAATGGAAGCTCATTATATTTGGTGTTAATATGCAAAATATACAAGTTTCATATAGATTAATATGTTGGTGTCGTATATATATGAAACAAAGGGTTGATAATGTATATTTTATTTTAAATGGTGTATTATTTATGCATGTGCAGGACTTTTATAAAAATAGGTCTAATATTCAACAATGTAATTATTGATGTGTTACATGATCTGTATAAGTATAAATGATGGTTTATGTGTAATTTATATCATGCTATGAATGGCATATATTATGAGTTTCGTTAATTGATTTAGTTATAATAATTGATGTGATTAAAATTTTGAACTATATTATGTTATGCATATCTGTGCGAATTGTAATATGTTCGGTAATGCCTCATAACCTTAATTTGTTGACGGATAAGAGTTAGGGGTGTTGCAGTTCTCCCCAGTTGTTAAGCATAGTTCGATTTGAGCTTTGCTTGGTATTGTGGCCATGCATGATTTGGAGTTTGAGCAGTTAGATGTAAAAACTGCATTTTTGCATGGAGAACTTGAGGAGGTTATTTACATGCAACAACCAGAGGGTTTTACAGTCTCAGAAAAAGAGGACTATGTTTGCTTGCTGAAAAAGTCCCTTTACGGTTTGAAATAATTACCAAGACAGTGGTACAAGAGGTTTGATTCCTTTATGACTTCTCATGTAACACCCCTATCCCGTAACCGTCGTCGGAATAGGACGAGACGTTACCAGAAATTAGGAATCGGATTAGAACGGTAAAATTTTGAACCCTTTCTTAAATAAAAGATCATTTATTTATATAACTAATAGACACAAACAAAGATCGAATTTAAAACTTATAAAAGTAAACTTCCATAAGATGCCATATTCGCATAGCTTATATACAATAGTCAAAATATCATTCTACTTATAGTCTATCCTATACATGCCATAAGCTAAGTCCAAATCACATGATTACTAGAATAGTGGATAGTGTGACGAAGTGCTGACGATCCCCGAGCTAATAGTAAAAGTCAACGATCTAAAAAAATAAACGGAGAAACATAACATTCAAAGTAAGCTTTCATAAGCTTAGTAAGTCTTAAGAAATTTAAACAGTTGAACTTAAAAACAAACCAAATGTTCGAAATCACATAACACTTTCTGAGTACAATACTATTTGGCCGATTATGCACAAACACATATCATTTTACTCCGTTTATACTCAAACTCATATAAACATAGTATTTACAAGCTTCCGGATTAACTTTAATTCTTTCAAATTTCACTAGTGTATCATTTCTTACCCACACTTACTTTCAACATTCATAGTTAAATGGCATATCGAAAACTATCTTCTAACTTTACATAATAACTGAATGCACACATATACAAATACACATATGAATTTACAACATCTTTCCATATGCTTCTCACCCGTCAGATCAATCTCACATATAATATATATGTATCACATACCAGAATCACTTAATGTGTAATACGAGTTCAATTTATCATCTTAGCATAGGATCTCGTAGTCATATACTTTATCAAATTCACTAACACTTGGCCTGCGAGGTATAAAACCCGAACATAACACCAGCACGAAGCCTGCGGGATTTAACCCGGATATAATTCTAACATATAGCCTGCGGGTCTTTAAGCCCGGATACACATCAAATATCATGCACATTTAATCATATATTAACACATCTCATTCAACATATCACATTAGTAGTCATTTGCTACATTCGGATATAAGCTTCATATGAACACTATCATTTACATTTCGATTCACACCAATCATCAAATTCATTTAATTCACATTTACTTAATTAGGTTGTTCGTACCTGAATAATTTACTTTACGGAACGAATCCACATCTCGTATTAGCCCATAGTCTTATAGCACCACACTCTTAACAGTTTACCTCATCGGAGTTCACATTTAATCACTTTAGTGCCAAGCCATATTCGGCTCCATATTCGGCTACCACAAAGGACTAATAATAATTTTATACACATCATGGTTTCCTTTAGATATTAAATAATCACAAATTGTGATATCTCTACCAGCACATATACGACATAGTTTATTCATTGTAACACTCATTTAGTGCATCAAATTTCCAAATCCAATTCAACTTAAGCATAATAGTCATAATCGGCTTATAGCCTTAAATCATTACATATTCGGCACATTAACCAAATAAAATTTACATTCTCCTTGCCATATTAATTTAACTCTTAGGCATATAAAAGGGAATCAAGCTTAAACACTTAAGAACTTACCTTGAAGGTTGCCGAACGATTACAACGGCTTTTCGATTACTTTCTCTTTTCCCTTATCCGAATTTCCCCTTCTATGCTCTTAAGCTTAAATTCAAAGATTTTAAACTAGTCATTATTCAACTATTCAAGCATCACTTTCAAAATATAATATATATATACATTCGACTTCCACACCTACTGATCGTAGTAAGCTTATAAGAAATCAATAAGCAACTCATTAACAATTTTTTTTTGTCAATGTTTACCACATAATCATAATTCCACTGCAAGCTGTCTTCCTGAGCAACAGTCACTAAATCATTTATAACTGGAGCTAAGAAACTCAAAATCAAGTGCCGTTAATTTTCTCTAAAAAAAACTCAAATATCTTTTAGCCAAAAAAATTTCAGAATTTTTGGTTTGGCCAATCAATACCATATTTTTCTGAAAGTTTCCCTTGTTTCACTGTTTGACTAATCTGACCACTCTTCACTATGAATCAAATTTATCATTGTACAGAATTCAAAATATGTTCTCGTTTATTTCATTTGAAACTAGACTCATTAAGGAGTCTAAGCATATAAATTTCATCTTAGGACCATTTTTTTACAGTTTATAATGATTTTATAAAAACAGAACAGAGTATCTAGAAGTCATTCTGACCCTGTCCCACATCACTCCAAATATCTCATTATCGGAAATTCTTTTGTTTACACGGTTTCTTTTATAAGAAACTAGACTCATTAAGCTTTAATTACATGATTTATTATGCTTCTAACTCATATCCCACAATTTATGGTGATTTTCCAAAATCACGTTACTGCTGTTGTCCCAGGCAGATTTATTACCAAATCACTCTTTCACACATACCTTGCATGCATGTTATTTAAACATGCATATCACAAATCCATCATCACATACCTATAATTTCACTTAAGCATAAACTCCATTTCATCATTTTAAAGCACAAACATTACTCAATATTATCCAAGTTCACACACAACATGTTAGCCGATATTCCCCCTTAGCATCTAAGGCACATGCATGCTCATTTGCTTGGCTCAACTTCAACTATCTTCCATTATTCATCAAAAGAACATGAAACAACAACCATTTCCCTCATTTCAATTCATGACCGAATGTTCACAACACAACCAAAAATAAAAATATGCTTCATAAGTTAAGGTATAATCAAGAAGAACCCATGAACATCAAAATAGAAGCAAAGTACCAAGAACTTACCTTCAATTTTCCTCCTCCTAGTGACCGAATATTCAAGGGTTTCCTCCCCTATTTGCTCTCTCAATTTTCGGCTATGAAGAACCAAGAATGAACAAAAACCTTCCTTTACTTCCCTTTTGTTATTCTTATTATTCTTTATTCCTAAACATTTTATGACACAAAATGACATATATTAATTTGTGTCATACCTATGCCATAACTTCAATAAAAAAAATTTGCACATGTTGTTCATCATGACCATCATCCATTATAACTATTATAATGCTAAAATACATATATTATCTAATACCCATCACCTTGGCCGGCCACTACACATAAAATGGGAGGTTTGACATGCAAATCCTCCTATTTTGCACTACTATTTATTTGGCCACTACAAATTAGCCTATAGCATTTTCAAAAATTTTCACATAAGTCCTATTTCATAATTTCACTCACAAATGACAAAATCAAAGCATGTAATTTTCACACATGCACTTTCACATGTAATAATCACAGAATATAACATTTAATTATTTTTGTGACTCAATTTTGTGGTCCCGAAACCACTTCCCGACTAGGGTCAAATTAGGGCTGTCACAACTCTCCCCCCTTAGGGATTTTCGTTCCCGAAAATCTTAGTAGCGACTAGGTTAGGATAACGTCCTCTTATTGAATTATGTCCATATACACATTAGCTCATCAATAACAATTGTAATTCATTACTGCTTTCATATCGATCTATAAAATCACTTTCTACAAGTATACACATAAATCGCGTTTTCTTGATTTCATAAGCAATAATCACTTAATTGAATTTATACTTGCATTTCAAACACATATAAATCACATATTAACATGTATAATACATAACATCAACTCACATATTCATAACCCACATTTTGATTCATGTATAAGCTGTAACCTGGCCGAAAGTATACATATTCTCAAACATCCCAATGAATATCCTTTATAACTTTATCACATCTCAATATTCAACTTAACTCATTTCAAAAAGAAAAGTCAACTTCCACGTACCTGAACATTTAGTTCATTTATCACATTCAATCATAGTTAACGTGACCTGTATACAGTCGAATAGGCATAAAGCCTAATATAATACACTGGCATGAGATTTATTCTAGCGCATAACTCGTATATCCAAAATTATCAGCATTCATCAAAAATTCTTACAAACTTTCGAATGTCGGAACTTAATCAAAATAATTTCGTGAACAAGATTAACAAAATAGTGTCCATTTAGAAATAGCACATATAACTTCATATACCGAGAATCTCATAGACTAAGTCCATAAAACATTTTCAACTAAGCACTTAAGTGTACATATAACATAAATCCATTCCTTAACAACATATCCACCACTTTTTTTTTCGTATCCACTTATAACAAAATTACAGCCGAAACAATAATCAATCGTCAATTTATATGTATTAATCCCCAATTTATATCTATTAATCCCCAATTCAAACTCAAATACCGAATATCAGTATCTAATTAAAATTCAACATCTAACTTCAATTCTACTTCCTAACATTTGTCAATTTAAAGAGCGTCGTACTTGTCTGAGTATGTCGTTTACTTTAAGCCATAGTCCAACCATGGTCTTACATGTTATCACATATCGAGTCGATGCCATGTCCTAGACATGGTCTTACACAACATCTCAAATCAATGCCTTCGTCCCAGACCAGGTCTTACATGAATCTCATTTCACACACTTAGTGCCCACTGACCGATCTCGCACACATAGTACTCGATTGAAGAACTCGCACACACAGTGCCTCAATTATCGATCTCGCACACATAGTGCTCGGTTAAAGGAATTCGCACACACAGTGCCTCAATTACCGATCTCGCACACATAGTGCTCGGTTAAAGAAATTTGCACACATAGTGCCTCTAATCATTCGCACACATAATGCTCATATTCATTTGTTATTACACATTGAAATGACTTAACCAAGTCTATAAAACATCATATATGTACACTTTAAACGTATTCTTTCATTTAACTTTGAATTCATATAGTAATGAACACTTAAACCTTGCTCGAATCACCGGCATTAAGCCTGCTAGGCACAAAGACCCGAATACACATCACCGGCACGAAGCCTGCTAGGCACGAAGGCCCGAATACACATCACCGAATTTCATGCATATTTATTCACATTTTAGTATATTTCATATAGCGTATCATATTTGTAATTCACTTACTTCATTTCAATATATACATATCATATACACCTTGACATTATATCATAGATATCATTTACATGTCGGCTCATTCCAAATACGTTATTTTCTCTTCAAAGTTCTCATTCACATATTTAAAACATAACATCATATATAGCATTAACAAAGCATAAACTACACAACAATTCCATCTCTAATAGATGACAGATATATGTATATATTTCGCCCATTTACATAAAATCCTGAACTAAAATATAACTTCTCATGCATACAATATACATCACTATTATCCTAATATACTTTTCCATATTTATTTCATAACACTTTCAGCAAAATTACTTTGCATTTCAATACGTCAAATATATATCATACTTCTATTCATACCTTTCTTAATTTTGACACATCATAAGCATGTTTCAATCCTCTCAATACCATCTGCTACAGCTTGATCGGGATCGGAATTCATTATATTATGAAAAACACATTTTAACTGTCAGAAATCATCACACTATCATTTTATCACTTTATGGCATGTATAGCTAGACTCACACGTGCTACGTTAGTCCTAGAATCGACTAAACCGTAGCTCTGATACCAATAAAAATGTAACACCCCTATCCCGTAACCGTCGCCGGAATAGGACGAGACATTACCAGAAATTAGGAATCGAATCAGAACGGTAAAATTTTGAACCCTTTCTTAAATAAAAGATGATTTATTTATATAACTAATAGACACAAACAAAGATCGAATTTAAAACTTATAAAAGTAAACTTCCATAAGATGCCATATTCGCATGGCTTATATACAATCGTCAAAATATCATTCTACTTATAGTCTATTCTATACATGCCATAAGCTAAGTCCAAATCACATGATTACTACAATAGTGGATAGTGTGACGAAGTGTTGACGATCCCCGAGCTAATAGTAAGAGTCAAGGATCTACAAAAATAAACAGAGAAACATAACATTCAAAGTAAGCTTTCATAATCTTAGTAAGTCTTAAGCAATTTAAACAGTTGAACTTAAAAACAACTAAATGTTCGAAATCACATAACACTTTCTGAGTACAATACTATTTGGCCGATTATGCACAAACACATATCATTTTACTCCGTTTATACTCAAACTCATATAAACATAGTATTTACAAGCTTCCGGATTAACTTTAATTCTTTCAAATTTCACTAGTGTATCATTTCTTACCCACACTTACTTTTAACATTCATAGTTAAATGGCATATTGAAAATTATCTTGTAACTTTACATAATAACTGAATGCACACATATACAAATACACATATGAATTTACAACATCTTTTCATATGCTTCTCACCCGTCAGATCAATCTCACATATAATATATATATGTATCACATACCAGAATCACTTAATGTGTAATACGAGTTCAATTTATCATCTTAGCATAGGATCTCGTAGTCATATACTTTATCAAATTCACTAACACTTGGCCTACGAGGTATAAAACCCGAACATAACACCAGCACGAAGCCTACAGGACTTTAAACATAGATATAACACCAGCACTAGGCCTGCGGGATTTAACCCGGATATAATACCAGCACGAAGCCTGCGGGATTTAACCCGGATATAATTCTACCATATAGCCTGCAGATCTTTAAGCCCGGATACACATCAAATATCATGCATATTTAATCATATATTAACACATCCCATTCAACATATCACATTAGTAGTCATTTGCTACATTCGGATATAAGCTTCATATGAACACTATCATTTACATTTCGATTCACACCAAGCATCAAATTAATTTAATTCACATTTGCTTAATTAGGTTGTTCGTACCTGAATAATTTACTTTACGGAATGAATCCACATCTCGTATTAGCGCATAGTCTTATAGCACCACACTCTTAATAGTTTACCTCATCGAAGTTCACATTTAATCACTTTAGTGCCAAGCCATATTCGACTACCACAAAGGACTAATAATAATAATTTTATACACATCATGGTTTCCTTTAGATATTTAATAATCACAAATCGTGATATCTCTACCAGCACATATACGGTATAGTTTATTCATTGTAACACTCATTTAGTGCATCAAGTTTCCAAATCCAATTCAACTTAAGCATAATAGTCATAATCGGCTTATAGCCTTAAATAATTACATATTCGGCACATTAACCAAATAAAATTTACATTCTCCTTGCCATATTAATTTAACTCTTAGGCATATAAAAGGGAATCAAGCTTAAACACTTAAGAACTTACCTTGAAGGTTGCCGAACGATTACAACGGCTATTCAATTACTTTCTCTTTTCCCTTATCCGAATTTGCCCCTCTATGCTCTTGAGCTTAAATTCAAAGATTTTAAACTAGTCATTATTCAACTATTCAAGCATCACTTTCAAAATATAACATATATATATATATACATTCGACTTTCACACCTACTGATCGTAGTAAGCTTATAAGAAATCAATAAGCAACTCATTAACAAATTTTTTTTTGTCAATGTTTACCACATAATCATAATTCCACTGCAAGCTGTCTTCCTGAGCAACAGTCACTAAATCATTTATAACTGGAGCTACGAAACTCCAAATCAAGTGCCGTTAATTTTCTCTAAAAATAAACTCAAATATCTTTTATCCAAAAAAATTTCAGAATTTTTGGTTTGGCCAATCAATACCATATTTTTCTTAAAATTTCCCTTGTTTCACTGTTTGACTAATCTGCCCACTCTTCACTATGAATCAAATTTCTCATTGTACAGAACGCAAAATATGTTCTCGTTTATTTCATTTGAAACTAGACTCATTAAGGAGTCTAAGCATGTAAATTTCATCTTAGGACCATTTTTGTACAATTTATAATGATTTTTTAAAAATAGAATAGAGTATCTAGAAGTCATTCTGACCCTATCCCACATAACTTCAAATATCTCATTATCGGAAATTCTTTTGTTTACACGGTTTCTTTTATAAGAAACTAGACTCATTAATATTTAGTTACATAATTTATTATGCTTCTAACTCATCTCCCAAAATTTATGGTGATTTTCCAAAATCACGTTACTGCTGTTGTCCCAAGCAGATTTATTACAAAATCACTCTTCCACACATACCTTGCATGCATGTTATTTAAACATGCATATCACAAATCCATCATCACATACCTATAATTTCAGTTAAGCATAAACTCCATTTCATCATTTTAAAGCACAAACATTACTCAATATTATCGAAGTTCACACACAACAGGTTAGCCGATATTCCCCCTTAGCATCTAAGGCACATGCATGCTCATTTGCTTGGCTCAACTTCACCTATCTTCCATTATTCATCAAAAGAACTTGAAACAACAACCATTTCCCTCATTACAATTCATGATCGAATGTTCACAACACAACCAAAAATAAAAAATATGCTTCATGAGTTAAGGTATAATCAAGAAGAACCCATGAACATCAAAATAAAAGCAAAGTACCAAGAACTTACCTTCAATTTTCCTCCTCCTAGTGACCGAATATTCAAGGGTTTCCTCCCCTATTTGCTCTCTCAATTTTCGGCTATGAAGAACCAAGAATGAACAAAAACCTTCCTTTACTTCCCTTTTGTTATTCTTATTATTCTTTATTCCTAAACATTTTATGACACAAAATGACATATATTAATTTGTGCCATACCTATGCCATAACTTCAATAAAAAAATTTGCACATGTTGTTCATCATGACCATCATCCATTATAACAATTATAATGCTAAAATACATATATTATCTAATACCCATCACCTTGGCCGGCCACTACACATAAAATGGGAGGTTTGACATGCAAATCCTCCTATTTTGCACTACTATTTATTTGGCCACTACAAATTAGCCTATAGCATTTTCAGAAATTTTCACATAAGTCCTATTTCATAATTTCACTCACAAATGACAAAATCAAAGCATGAAATTTTCACACATGCACTTTCACATGTAATAATCACAGAATATAATATTTAATTATTTTTGTGACTCAATTTTGTGGTCCCGAAACCACTTCCCGACTAGGGTCAAATTAGGGCTGTCACAACTCTCCCCCCTTAGGGATTTTCGTCCCCGAATATCTTAGTAGCGACTAGGTTAGGATAACGTCCTCTTATTGAATTATGTCCATATACACATTAGCTCATCAATAACAATTGTAATTCATTACTGCTTTCATATCGATCTATAAAATCACTTTCTACAAGTATACACATACATCGCGTTTTCTTGATTTCATAAGCAATAATCACTTAATTGAATTTATACTTGCATTTCAAACACATATAAATCACATATTAACATGTATAATACATAACATCAACTCACATATAAATAACCCACATTCTCATTCATGTATAAGCTGTAACCTGGCCGAAAGTATACATATTCTCAAACATCGCAATGAATATCCTTTACAACTTTATCACATCTCAATATTCAACTTCACTCATTTCCAAAAGAAAAGTCAACTTCCACGTACCTGAACATTTAGTTCATTTATCACATTCAATCATAGTTAACGTTACCCGTATACAGTCGAATAGGCATAAAGCCTAATATAATACACTGGCATGAGATTTATTGTAGCGCATAACTCGTATATCCAAAATTATCAGCATTCATCAAAAATTCTTACAAACTTTCGAATGTCGGAACTTAATCAAAATAATTTCTTGAACAAGATTAACAAAATAGTGTCCATTCAGAAATAGCACATACAACTTCATATACTGAGAATCTCATAGACTAAATCCATAACACATTTTCAACTAAGCACTTAAGTGTACATATAACATAAATCCATTCCTTAACAACATATCCACCACTTTTTTTTTCGTATCCACTTATAACAAAATTACAGCCGAAACAATAATCAATCGTCAATTTATATGTATTAATCCCCAATTTATATCTATTAATCCCCAATTCAAACTCAAATACCGAATATCAGTATCTAATTAAAATTCAACATCTAACTTCAATTCTACTTCATAACATTTGTCAATTTAAAGAGCGTCGTACTTGTTTGAGTATGTCGTTTACTTTAAGCCATAGTCCAACCATGGTCTTACATGTTATCACATATCGAGTCGATGCCATGTCCTAGACATGGTCTTACACAACATCTCAAATCAATGCCTTCGTCCTAGACCAGGTCTTACATGAATCTCATTTCACACACTTAGTGCCCACTGACCGATCTCGCACACATAGTGCTCGGTTGAAGAACTCGCACACACAGTGCCTCAATTACCGATCTCGCACACATAGTGCTCGGTTAAAGGAATTCGCACACACAGTGCCTCAATTACCGATCTCGTACACATAGTGCTCGGTTAAAGGAATTTGCACACACAGTGCCTCTAATCATTCACACACATAATGCTCATATTCATTCGTTATTACACATTGAAATGACTTAACCAAGTCTATAAAACTTCATATATGTACACTTTAAACGTATTCTTTCATTTAACTTTGAATTCATATAGTAATGAACACTTAAACCTTGCTCGAATCACCGGCATTAAGCCTGTTAGGCACAAAGACCCGAATACACATCACCGGTACGAAGCCTGCTAGGCACGAAGGCCCGAATACACATCACCGACACGAAGCCTGCTAGGCACGAAGGCCCGAATACACATCACCGACACGAAGCCTGCTAGGCACGAAGGCCCGAATACACATCACCGAGTTTCATGCATATTTATTCACATTTTAGTACATTTCATATAGCATATCATATTTGTAATTCACTTACTTTGTTTCAATATATGCATATCATATACACCTTGACATTATATCATAGATATCATTTACATGTAGGCTCATTCCAAATACATTATTTTCTCTTCAAAGTTCTCATTCACATATTTAAAACATAACATCATATATAGCATTAACAAAGCATAAACAACACAGCAATTCCATCTCTAATAGATGACATATATATGTATATATTTCGCCCATTTACATAAAATCCTGAACCAAAATATAACTTCTCATGCATACAATATACATCACTATTATTCTAATATACTTTTCCATATTTATTTCATAACACTTTCAGCAAAATTACTTTGCATTTCAATACTTCAAATATATATCATACTTCTATTCATACCTTTCTTAATTTTGACACATCATAAGCATGTTTCAATGCTCTCAATACCATCTGCTACAGCTTGATCGGGATCAAAATTCATTATAATATGAAAAACACATTTTAACTGTCAAAAAACACATTTTAACTGTCAGAAATCATCACACTATCATTTTATCACTTTATGGCATGTATAGCTAGACTCACACGTGCTACGTTAGTCCTAGAATCGACTAAACTGTAGCTTTGATACCAATAAAAATGTAACACCCCTATCCCGTAACCGTGCCGGAATAGGACGAGACGTTACCAGAAATTAGGAATCGGATCAGAACGGTAAAATTTTGAACCCTTTCTTAAATAAAAAATTATTTATTTATATAACTAATAGACACAAACAAAGATCGAATTTAAAACTTATAAAAGTAAACTTCCATAAGATGCCATATTCGCATGTCTTATATACAATAGTCAAAATATCATTCTACTTATAGTCTATTCTATACATTCCATAAGCTAAGTCCAAATCACATGATTACTACAATAGTGGATAGTGTGACGAAGTGCTGACGATCCCTGAGCTAATAGTAAGAGTCAACGATCTACAAAAATAAATAGAGAAACATAACATTCAAAGTAAGCTTTCATAAGCTTAGTAAGTCTTAAGCAATTTAAACAGTTGAACTGAAAAACAAACCAAATGTTCCAAATCACATAACACTTTCTGAGTACATTACTATTTGGCCGATTATGCACAAACACATATCATTTTACTCCGTTTATACTCAAACTCATATAAACATAGTATTTACAAGCTTCCGGATTAACTTTAATTCTTTCAAATTTCACTAGTGTATCATTTCTTACCCACACTTACTTTCAACATTCATAGTTAAATGGCATATCGAAAACTATCTTCTAACTTTACATAATAACTAAATGCACACATATACAAATATACATATGAATTTACAACATCTTTTCATATGCTTCTCACCCGTCAGATCAATCTCACATATAATATATATGTGTCACATACCAGAATCACTTAATGTGAAATACGAGTTCAATTTATCATCTTACCATAGGATCTCTAGTCATATACTTTATCAAATTCACTAACACTTGGCCTGCAAGGTATAAAACCCAAACATAACACCAGCACGAAGCCTACGGGGACTTTAAACTTAGATATAATACCAGCACTAGGCTTGCGGGATTTAACCCGGATATAATTCTAGCATATAGCCTGCGGGTCTTTAAGCCCGGATACACATCAAATATCATGCATATTTAATCATATATTAACACATCTCATTCAACATATCACATTAGTATTCATTTGCTACATTCGGATATAAGCTTCATATGAACACTATCATTTACATTTCGATTCACACCAATCATCAAATTCATTTAATTCACATTTACTTAATTAGGTTGTTCATAGCTGAATAATTTACTTTACAGAACGAATCCACATATCGTATTAGCCCATAGTCTTATAGCACCACACTCTTAATAGTTTACCTCATCGAAGTTCACATTTAATCACTTTAGTGCCAAGCCATATTCGGCTACCACAAAGGACTAATAAAAATAATTTTATACACATCATGGTTTCCTTTAGATATTTAATAATCAAAAATCGTGATATCTCTACCAGCACATATACGACATAGTTTATTCATTGTAACATTCATTTAGTGCATCAAATTTCCAAATCCAATTCAACTTAAGCATAATAGTCATAATCGGCTTATAGCCTTAAATCATTACATATTCGGCACATTAACCAAATAAAATTTACATTCTCCTTGCCATATTAATTTAACTCTTAGGCATATAAAAGGGAATCAAGCTTAAACACTTAAGAACTTAACTTGAAGGTTGCCGAACGATTACAACGGCTATTCGATTACTTTTTCTTTTCCCTTATCCGAATTTGCCCTTCTATGCTCTTAAGCTTAAATTCAAAGATTTTAAACTAGTCATTATTCAACTATTCAAGCATCACTTTCAAAATATAATATATATATATACATTCGAGTTTCACACCTACTGATCGTAGTAAGCTTATAAGAAATCAATAAGTAACTCATTAACAATTTTTTTTGTCAATGTTTACCACATAATCATAATTCCACTGCAAGCTGTCTTCCTGAGCAATAGTCACTAAATCATTTATAACTAGAGCTACGAAACTCCAAATCAAGTGCCGTTAATTTTCTGTAAAAACAGACTCATATATCTTTTATCCATAAAATTTTTAGAATTTTTGGTTTGGCCAATCAATACCATATTTTTCTTAAAATTTCCCTTGTTTCACTATTTGACTAATCTGACCACTCTTCACTATGAATCAAATTTCTCATTGTACAGAATTTAAAATATGCTCTCGTTTATTTTATTTGAAACTAGACTCATTAAGGAGTCTAAGCATATAAATTTCATCTTAGGACCATTTTTGTACAATTTATAATGATTTTATAAATACAGAACAGAGGATGTACAAGTCATTCTGACCCTGTCCCACATCATTTCAAATATCTCATTATTGGAAATTCTTTTGTTTACACGTTTTCTTTTATAAGAAACTAGACTCATTAAGCTTTAATTACATAATTTATTATGCTTCTAACTCATCTCCCACAATTTATGGTGATTTTCCAAAATCACGTTGCTGCTGTTGTCCCAAGCAGATTTATTACCAAATCACTCCTTCACACATACCTTACATGCATGTTATTTAAACATGCATATCACAAATCCATCATCACATACCTATAATTTCACTTAAGCATAAACTCCATTTCATCATTTTAAAGCACAAACATTACTCAATATTATCCAAGTTGACACACAACATGTTAGCCGATTTCCCCCCTTAGCATCTAAGGCACATGCATGCTCATTTGCTTGGCTCAACTTCACCTATCTTCCATTATTCATCAAAAGAACATGAAACAACAACCATTTCCCTCATTTCAATTCATGACCGAATGTTCACAACACAACCAAAAATCAAAAATATGCTTCATGGGTTAAGGTATAATCAAGAAGAACCCATGAACATCAAAATAGAAGCAAAGTACCAAGAACTTACCTTCAATTTTCCTCCTCCTAGTGACCGAATATTCAAGGGTTTCCTCCCCTATTTGCTCTCTCAATTTTCAGCTATGAAGAACGAAGAATGAACAAAAGCCTTCCTTTACTTCCCTTTTGTTATTCTTATTATTCTTTATTCCTAAACATTTTATGACACAAAATGGCATATATTAATTTGTGCCATACCTATGCCATAACTTCAATAAAAAAATTTGCACATGTTGTTCGTCATGACCATCATCCATTATAACTATTATAAAGCTAAAATACATATATTATCTAATACCCATCACCTTGGGCAGCCACTACACATAAAATGGGAGGTTTGACATGCAAATCCTCCTATTTTGCACTACTATTTATTTGGCCACTACAAATTAGCCTATAGCATTTTCAGAAATTTTCACATAAGTCCTATTTCATAATTTCACTCACAAATGACAAAATCAAAGCATGAAATTTTCAAAAATGCACTTTCACATGTAATAATCACAGAATATAACATTTAATTATTTTTGTGACTCAATTTTGTGGTCCCGAAACCACTTCCCGACTAGGGTCAAATTAGGGCTGTCACAACTCTCCCCCTTAGGGATTGTCGTCCCCGAAAATCTTAGTAGCGACTAGGTTAGGATAACGTCCTCTTATTGAATTTTGTCCATATACACATTAGCTCATCAATAACAATTGCAATTCATTACTGCTTTCATATCGATCTATAAAATCACTTTCTACAAGTATACACATACATCTCATTTTCTTGATTTCATAAGCAATAATCACCTAATTGAATTTATACTTGCATTTCAAACACATATAAATCACATATTAACATGTATAATACATAACATCAACTCACATATTCATAACCCACATTTTGATTCATGTATAAGCTGTAACTTGTCCGAAAGTATACATATTCTCAAACATCCCAATGAATATCCTTTATAACTTTATCATCTCAATATTCAACTTAACTCATTTCCAAAAGAAAAGTCAACTTCCACGTACCTGAACATTTAGTTCATTTATCACATTCAATCATAGTTAACGTTACCCGTATACAGTAGAATAGGCATAAAGCCTAATATAATACACTGGCATGAGATTTATTGTAGCGCATAACTCGTATATCCAAAATTTTCAGCATTCATCAAAAATTCTTACAAACTTTCGAATGTCGGAACTTAATCAAAATAATTTCTTGAACAAGATTAACAAAATAGTGTCCATTCAGAAATAGCACATACAACTTCGTATACCGAGAATCTCATAGACTAAATCCATAACACATTTTCAACTAAGCACTTAAGTGTACATATAACATAAATCCATTCCTTAACAACATATCCACCACATTTTTTTTCGTATCCACTTATAATAAAATTACAGCCGAAACAATAATCAATCGTCAATTTATATCTATTAATCCCCAATTTATATCATAGATATCATTTACATGTAGGCTCATTCCAAATACATTATTTTCTCTTCAAAGTTCTCATTCACATATTTAAAACATAACATCATATATAGCATTAACAAAGCATAAACTACACAGCAATTCCATCTCTAATAGATGACATATATATGTATATATTTCTCCCATTTACATAAAATCCTGAACCAAAATATAACTTCTCATGCATACAATATACATCACTATTATCCTAATATACTTTTCCATATTTATTTCATAACACTTTCAGCAAAATTACTTTGCATTTCAATACTTCAAATATATATCATACTTCTATTCATACCTTTCTCAATTTTGACACATCATAAGCATGTTTCAATCCTCTCAATACCATCTGCTACAGCTTGATCGGGATCGGAATTCATTATATTACGAAAAACACATTTTAACTTCGGGTCTTTAAGCCCGGATACACATCAAATATCATGCATATTTAATCATATATTAACACATCTCATTCAAGATATCACATTAGTAGTCATTTGCTACATTCGGATATAAGCTTCATATGAACACTATCATTTACATTTCGATTCACACCAATCATCAAATTCATTTAATTCACATTTACTTAATTAGGTTGTTCGTACCTGAATAATTTACTTTACGGAACGAATCCACATCTCGTATTAGCCCATAGTCTTATAGCACCACTCGTAACAGTTTACCTCATGGAAGTTCAAATTTAATCACTTTAGTGCCAAGCCATATTCGGCTACCACAAAGGACTAATAATAATAATTTTATACACATCATGGTTTCCTTTAGATATTTAATAATCACAAATCGTGATATCTCTACCCGCACATATACGGTATAGTTTATTCATTGTAACACTCATTTAGTGCATCAAATTTCCAAATCCAATTCAACTTAAGCATAATAGTCATAATCAGCTTATAGCCTTAAATCATTACATATTCGGCACATTAACCAAATAAAATTTACATTCTCCTTGCCACATTAATTTAACTCTTAGGCATATAAAAGGGAATCAAGCTTAAACACTTAAGAACTTACCTTGAAGGTTGCCGAACGATTACAACGGCTATTCGATTACTTTCTCTTTTCCCTTATCCGAATTTGCCCCTCTATGCTCTTGAGCTTAAATTCAAAGATTTTAAACTAGTCAGTATTCAACTATTCAAGCATCACTTTCAAAATATAATATATATATATACATTCGAATTTCACACCTGCTGATCGTAGTAAGCTTATAAGAAATCAATAAGCAACTCATTAACAAATTTTTTTTTGTCAATGTTTACCACATAATCATAATTCCACTGCAAGCTGTCTTCCTGAGCAACAGTCACTAAATCATTTATAACTGGAGCTACGAAACTCCAAATCAAGTTCCGTTAATTTTCTATCAAAATAGACTCATATATCTTTTATCCATAAAATTTTCAGAATTTTTGGTTTGGCCAATCAATACCATATTTTTCTTAAAGTTTCCCTTGTTTCACTGTTTGACTAATCTGACCACTCTTCACTATGAATCAAATTTATCATTGTACAGAATTCAAAAAATGTTCTAGTTTATTTCATTTGAAACTAGACTCATTAAGGAGTCTAAGAATATAAATTTCATCTTAGGACCATTTTTTTACAATTTATAATGATTTTATAAATACAGAAAAGAGGATCTAGAAGTCATTCTGACCCTGTCCCACATCACTTCAAATATCTCATTATCGGAAATTCTTTTGTTTACACGTTTTCTTTTATAAGAAACTAGGCTCATTAAGATTTAATTACATAATTTATTATGCTTCTAACTCATCTCCCACAATTTATTGTGATTTTCCAAAATCACGTTACTGCTGCTGTCATAAGCAGATTTATTACCAAATCACTCTTTCACACATACCTTGCATGCATGTTATTTAAACATGCATATCACAAATCCATCATCACATACCTATAATTTCACTTAAGCATAAACTCCATTTTATCATTTTAAAGCACAAACATTACTCAATATTATCCAAGTTCACACACAACATGTTAGCCGATTTTCCCCCTTAGCATCTAAGGCACATGCATGCTCATTTGCTTGGCTCAACTTCACCTATCTTCCATTATTCATCAAAAGAACATGAAACAACAACCATTTCCCTCATTTCAATTCATGATCGAATGTTCACAACACAACCAAAAATCAAAAATATGCTTCATGGGTTAAGGTATAATCAAGAAGAACCCATGAACATCAAAATAGAAGCAAAGTACCAAGAATTTACCTTCAATTTTCCTCCTCCTAGTGACCGAATATTCAAAAGTTTCCTCCCCTATTTGCTCTCTAAATTTTTAGCTATAAAGAACCAAGAATGAACAAAAACCTTCTTTTACTTCGCTTTTGTTTCTTATTATTCTTTATTCCTAAACATTTTATGACACAAAATGGCATATATTAATTTGTGCCATACCTATGCCATAACTTCAATAAAAAAAATTGCACATGTTGTTCATCATGACCATCATCCATTATAACTATTATAATGCTAAAATACATATATTATCTAATACCCATCACCTTGGCCGGCCACTACACATAAAATGGGAGGTTTGACATGCAAATCCTCCTATTTTGCACTACTATTTATTTGGCCACTACAAATTAGCCTATAGCATTTTTAGAAATTTTCACATAAGTCCTATTTCATAATTTCACTCACAAATGACAAAATCAAAGCATGAAATTTTCACACATGCACTTTCACATGTAATAATCACAGAATATAACATTTAATTATTTTTTTGACTCAATTTTGTGGTTTCGAAACCACTTCCCGACTAGGGTCAAATTAGGGCTGTCACATCTCATGATTTCAAAGGAAGTATTTTTGACAGTTGTGTTTACTTTAATAAAAATAGTGATGGTTCTTTTATTATCTACTTCTTTATGTTGATGACATGTTGATAGCAGCAAAAGATAAATGAGAGATAAGAAAGGTCGAAGTCCAACTAAGTGAAGAATTTGAGATGAAAGATTTTGGACCAGCAAAGAAGATACTTGGTATGGAGAGTCTCAGAGATAGAAAAGCAAGTAAATTGTGCCTAAGTTAGAAGGGTTACATTGAGAAAGTTCTTTCAAGGTTCAATATGTAGAGTGCTAAGCTTGTTAGTACTCCTTTAGCAGCCCATTTTAGACTTTTGTCGGCTTGATCTCCACAATCAGATGATGAGATTGAGTAATGTCACATGTTCCATACTCTAGTGCAGTGGGATCTCTCATGTATGCTATGGTTTTCTCACGTCCAGATTTATCATATGCAGTCAGTGCAGTTAGAAGATACATGGCGAATCCCAGTAAAGAACACTAGAAAACAGTTCGGTGGATTTTAAGATACTTACAAGGTACTACTAATGTTTGCTTACAGTTTGGAAGAACTAGAGATGGAGTCATTGGGTATGTTGATGCTGATTTTGCTGGAGACCTTGATAGAAGAAGATCTCTCATAGGTTATGTCTTTACAATCAGAGGTTGTGCAATCAGTTGGAAAGCCACTTTGCAAACTACAGTCGCTTTGTTTACCACTGAAGCTGAGTACATGGCAATTGTTGAGGCTTGTACAGAAGCTATCTGGTTGAAAGGACTCTTTAGTGAACTCAATGAAGACCTTCAAATCAGTACAGTATTTTGTGACAGTCAGAGTACAATCTTTCTTACAAAAGATCAAATGTTTCATAAGAGAATAAAACATATTGATGTTCGGTATCATTTTGTTCTTGATATTATTGCTCGTGGTGATATTGTTATGCGCAAAATTAGTACTTATGAAAATCCTACAGATATGATGACTAAGTCACTTCCTATAACCAAGTTTGAGCATTGCTTAGACTTGGTTGGCCTCCATTATTGAAGTTAAACCCTTAAGGGGTTTTATGGAAAAGGTGGAGAACTTGTTCGTTGAGAGTTCGCGATGAAGAACTTGTTCATTGAGAATTCGTGTCAAGGTAGAGATTGTTAGAATTAAATTACCCGAATCCTTATTTAAATAAAATATAGTGGTAAAATAAAATAAAAGTAAAATCCATATAGACCTACACTTCTTTTATTTTATTTTAGAATAAGGTTTTTTAAAACCTTATTAAACTCCATCTATTTTATATTGATTAGAATAAGGTGTTTCAGTCTTACTAGAATATGGCTTTACAAGCCTATAAATAGGCATAGTCTATTCCTCTTGTAATTATTTCGAATTTGACATAGTGAATTTTCTTCTCCTTTGCCCGTGGTTTTTTCTCGAAAAGGTTTCCACGTAAAAATTTTGTGTGTTCTTTATTTTATTTTATTTTATTTTATTTTCACACTTTAATTTATAATAATAATAATAATACCAATGTCATAATATAAATAATAGTATAATATAATATATAAATATCTTTTACTTATTATTTAAGAAAATATATAAATAAATTACAAGTGTATTAATATGTATTTTACACATATACATTATCATCACCATACATTTGGCATAAATTTATTTATTTCATAATATAATATCTTATTTATAATTAATATAAATTACAATATTATAATATAGTAATATACATTATAATTAAATAATATTTAATTACAAAAATCTAAGATTTTTTTAAGTGTTTTGCCGCCTCATTTAATGGAATAGGCTTAATTACCTATTTAGTCCCTCTTATTTTCTTTTAATTTATAATCACACCTTATTCAGTTTAGTCATTTTTTTCCTAATTTCTCTTAATTAAGCTAAATTTACTTAATCAAAACCTAATTAAACACACCCCTAGACTCATAATTACTTCTAATAAATATTTACGAATTCAGTTTACTAAGACGGAGGCCAGATAATGTACTTTTTTTTATGCCCGTAAATTTTGGGTCATTATAGTAGACTTTTTTACACCTTTCAAATGGGAAGCCATGGAGGAAAAGAGTATATGAATTGTAATATTTTGATATGTACATGTGTTTATTTATAATAAAAATTTTAATCTATCCAATAAATATTTACGTATTGGATTTTGAAACCATTAACTCTTTTTTTCTTTTTGGTTACATGAACCAATTAATTAACTTCTTTTTGTTACATGAACCAATTAACTCTTATTCATTGCACCAACATGCATATTGGATTTTGATTAAAAAAACCAATGCATAAATTATGAAATATTCTCTAAATTAATAAATATTAATTTATCGATAAATTAATAAAATATTCATTTATCGATAAACTAATAACCTTCATAAAATAATAATTCTTTTCAAGTCCCAAGGGTATTATTTTATAGAGGTTTTATTGTTCGAATATTTTCTTTGCATCTCACAAATTCTCTGAAGAATTAACAGTTTAACTCTCAACTCACCAACCTAATCTAAGTCATCTGAATGAAGCTTCACTGTGAATAATGAATTCCTTCCTGAATTTAGGGTGAATCAGCACTAGAGCTTCTGTCAATAAAGTTTTCAATCGATTAAACTCTATGGGCACTTATCTGACCAAACAAATCCAATGTTCCTATCGAAATGTGGCTGAAAAACTTGATTTATCATATTGATCGCGTGGTTTCGTGATAGGTTTTAAATATTTATAATTACTCGTTCTTGAACTAACTATTATTGCGATGTAGGCAAGTGTACCTATCGAACAGTAGTATAGTTTTAGCAAGACCGAATTGTCGAACCCAATGGAACTAAAAGTACTAGTAATGACTGTCTTTTTATTATCTAGCCTAAGAATAAAGAGGTTTTGTTTTAATTAACTAATTATCTAAACTAAGAACGCACAGAGAAAAGAATTAGGGAATTGCTTTTGGGAAAAATCGATTGACTTAAGACAATACCTAAGGAAAAATCCACCTAGACTTTACTTGTTATTCTGGCTCCAAATCGGACGATTTATTCATTCAACTTGTTCCGTAGAGATCCCTAAGTTATGTTATTATCCCTATTCAAGACTAATAACGTCTAATCTCTAGATTGAATAACCGAGACTTTTCTCTAATTAACACTCTAGGGTTGCATCAACTCGATCTATGGATCCCCTTATTAGGTTTCACCCTAATTCGGCAAAATCTTGTCACCCTATGTCTAGGTGCGCAATCAACTCCGCTTAATTATGACAAATGTACTCTTATACAGGGTCTATTCCTCCTCTGAATAAGAGCATGTCTTGAATCAGTATCCTGGGATATCAAAACAAGAATTAAGAACACATAATTAAGAACAAGTTAAATATTTATCATACGATTCGAAAAATAATAACAAGATTCGTCTTAGGTTTCATTCCCCTTAGGTATTTAGGGGTTTTAGTTCATAACTAAATAAGAAAACATCTCAGAAGAATAAAGAATACAAAACATAAAGAAAACCCAAAACTCTTAAAGGGAAATTAAGGAGAGATCTTCAGTCTTGATGATGAATCCGACTACTGAGATGGATCAATCGGCTTCCTTGGAGTAATTCCTTACTCCCCCTTCTCCGCCTCCCTTTTCTTCCTTCTCTAGGGTGTATTTATAGGCTTTGGAATGCCTAGAAGCCCTCAAAATTAGCCTTTTTTGAATTAGACTCAACTTGGGCTCGACAGGGACACGCTAACACGCCCGTGTTCAATTACTTTAGGTCGTGCTCGAGCCTGCCAAATTGACACGGCCGTGTGGTCTGCCCGTGTGAGGAGGTCCAGGCCGTGTTGATTTCGTACTTTGGCCCATTTTATCCATTTTTAGCCCGTTTCTCATTCCTTTCGCTCTCCTATGCTCTCCTAAGTGTAAAACATGAAATTAAAGCATTAGGAGCATCGAATTCACCAATTCTAATGGAAAATCATCCATAAAATGCGTTAAAGATGGGGTAAAAATATGTATAATTTACTGTTTATCACATACCCCCACACTTAAGCATTTGCTTGTCCTCAAGCAAAATTCTCAACTCATAATCAAAATAAATTCTTCTCAACTTATAATTTCCATTGATAATATCTCACATTAATCCATAAGTAATCATACATTGAGAATTCAACTAAAAGAACATAAAAGTTCCAAACATTCCAAGTTGAGCATTTTATTCATGCAAACATAGGTGTCTCCCGCATCTAAGTAATTACCTTTGATTCAGAATATCACAGAGTTTCACATCCTCACTAAAGATTCACTAAAATCACTCGAGGTGTTTAAGGACAATAAATGAAGCACTCAATAGTCAATAATGAAAAGTCATTACCATTAGGCTTGCATGAAAATCAAATCTCCACCACTATAATTTAAGATGATACATCAATCAAAAAGTCTTTAGAGGGTTGTAATGAGGCTTGGTTAGGGGGGTGTAGTCACAAGCTGAAAGAAAGGGTTAGAATCAAGATTGAATTGAAAAATTACCTAACTAGAAAAAGAGTTAATCATTACTTGCGTACAACAGAGCTTCTTCTCAGACTATGGAATTTAACTTTTGAAGCTTACAAACAGAAGATCACTACTGATGTGTATACATGTTTTTTTTAAGAACAAGTTAAAATAATATAGACTAACTATTAAGAATAAAACATAGCTAAGCAATCCATTCAACTCAAATCTCGACAAAAATAGGGATTAATTTAGGGGATTTCAACAATAATGGGTTAAAGGTTAATATTGAGGTTAATACAAGGAATGGCTTGTTAGGCTCAAATGGGTTTACTAAGTGTTAATCGTAGAGGTAGGCTTTTCATGGCACGAGTGGGTTAATCCTAAGTGCCTTAATCATTTTGATATATCAAATCAAATGGTGTGGTCTCGACATGCATAATCAAGCAAGTTCTAGAATAACAGTTCAATACTGACGCACTCAAAGCAATAATAAAAGTGAGCATTAAAGGATTAATAGATGCTCAAAAGGCTCAAAAATCTCAGAAAAATTATGGCTTTTTTTATGTTTAGACTCGTGAATTCCAATTCAAAGTAATACCTAGACTTGGGGAAACAACCTATAATTTTAAATTCTTAAAAATCAACTTATCATGCTTGATTCTCTAATGTCTTCAAGTTTAAACAATCAATGCATAAATCCCTATGTATTAATTCAAGATATATCAATCAAAATCATAAATCAATTAAAATTTATCCTAAATATGATATGAGAGCTTTTCAAGAGAACAAGGTAATCATTTAGGGATTTTTCGGATAATGACATGAATGTCCTCCCCACACTTAAGATGTACATTGCCCTCAATGTACAAAGATATATATTAAAGTATAAGAATAAGAGAGGGGAAGAAGTGAAACTTCCTGTATTAAGAATGGATGATATTCTTGGATTGGTGGGATCGATTATTGGAAATGAATCTGGATGTCAAGCATGATTCTGAATGATAAAAAGAGAGTGAAGGGAATAATCTGATAGTAATCACAAAGATAAGCCGTGTTTAAAAGGAAAACAAATGAATCTTAAAAACTTAATAGAACGAAAATAAAAGGATTATTCTAATTCTTCAAATGGCAAGGCCAGTGCACACATCCGTGTGGGTCGTGGCTCGGCCGTGTTTGTCGCGAATTAAGATGTCGTCACATGTGTAACACCCCGAATTTGGGCCTAGAAGTATTGGGCCTTGAGTGCGGGTCCGTAAGGAGGTTGTATATAGGTATTTAATTGTGCAATGAAATAACACAATTAAATGTTTGCTTTAGTGGTTAATGGCTTTGAGAATTGTTGGAGAAATCTTGGGTTCAAACTTGGGCTTTAGCAAAAATTTTGGTATTAAGTGAAAAAACCTGGATGCTTGGATGAGGGTTTTTAAATTATTGTGTTAAATAAATGACACAAGGAAGCTTGTAGTCTAGTGGTTGTGGCGTCATTAAGGTTGTATGGGAGCCTGGGTTCAAACCTTGGCTCTTGCAATTTATTTTGGTTTTTTTTAAGGGAACCTGGACTTTGGCCTTTAGGCCTTATAATTAATTGGGGATAAAATATGACACAAAAAGCCTTGTGGCTTAATGGCAAGTAGCGTGTGGAGCATCTGAGGGGAGGCATGGGTTCGAATCTCATGGCAAGAAGGAGCATTTATTTTGCTAACAGGGGGCGGCAAGAGTTGGTGTTGAATTTAAACTCTGATGTTGGAGGGATCCCACATCGGGAAGCTAACATAAGAGTGGTTGCGAAGCTGGCTTTAAATAGAGGGAACCAAGAGGAGAGTAAAGGTACCTTTTCTTGGCTGATCCGTTTCGCTGTATGGCATGCTCGTTTGGGTTGGGCGTCGACTATGAGTGCTCAGAGCGTGGATTAACTCCAGTCTCCTATCAAGTGTGTATTTCTCACTACTCTAGCTGTAAGATGGCTACTATGGGCCGAAAGGGGCTATGTGGGCCTAATGGGCCTACGGGCCCAATTGAATAAGTTGTTTGATTGTGTAGTAAATATGGGACTAGGCTAGGTGAATCTCATATTCGTGGCTAGATTTGGACTAAAAGGGCCACACGAGCGTGTGGGCCCATTTGGGCCGAAAATGGGCTTTAGGGCCGAAAATGGGCTTTAGGGCCATTTGTATTGTTATCCCTATTTAGAATACTTTAGTTTACCAATTATTGAAATGCCCTCGACTTGTAAAATTACCAAAGTACCCTCGATTTACAAAATTACCGTTTTACCCTTGATTTATAGAATTACAGTTTTACCCTCAATTTACAAAATTACCGTTTTACCCTTGATTTATAGAATTACCATTTTACCCTGGATTGTGAAATTACTGAAATACCCCTGTAGGATAGAATTACCAAAATACCCCTAGTTTGTAAAATTACCAAAATACCACTGGTTTCTAAAATTACCGAAATACCTTCAATTTGTAAAATTACCAAAATACCCCTGATTTACAAAATTATAGAAATACCCTTGACTTTCTAAAAATTATAGAAATACCTTTGGTTTACAAAATTACTGAAATACCTTTGGTTTGTAGATTTACCAAAACACCCTTGTAGGATGAAATGACTAAAATACCCCTAATAGGTAAAAAGACCGTAAAGCCCTTGTAGGGTAAAGTGACCGTAATATCCTTGTATGGTAAAATGACGAATATGCCCTTATGTTCCGTAAGACTGATGTGCTTAGGATTTACATATATTGATATTGGATTAGTTAAGTTTGAGTGACAGGTGGTGGTTATCATAGGTGATTAATTATGGAAATGTTTCAACTTCAACCCATAACAAGTGTGTACTAACCCTCGTAGTAGCTTGGATTAATATCTGCTGAGAAGCCGAAATGCTAAAATACCGACATTTCGGGAACTTGTAATGTTGCGTGTGGGTATAGATACGATAAATACAATAAGATCGGTGTTTGGATCGATGGAACGGGTAAGAACTCAATTTTGTCCATGATGGTAAGTTGGGCCTCAATGGGCAGGAATTGGGCCAAATGGGCTTTTGGGCCCATTTGGGTAAAATTGATAGAAAATGGAATTTGGAAAAGTTGCATGATAACACGGTTAGTACTGTTGTAAAATTTGGATTAAGCAGGCTTAGTGGGCTAAATCGGCATTCGTAGGGCCCATTAGAGGTTTTGGGCCAAAAGCTCGAGTTTGATAAAGTGGGTTAAAGATCATTATTTAAACACTCGAAAATATTGATAATTGTTGATGAACATGGAAAACCCTGATATTTGGTAAAATTATTGAAATTACCCTTACAATATGAAAATGACTGTTTTGCCCCTAGGTAAAAATGACCATTATACCCCTAGGGTTTAATTATAAATTTGATACGTGGGATATGATATACATGATTGATATGATATGCACATGATATGTATAAAATGCACATGATATGTATGAAATGCATATGATATGTATGAAATACACATGATGTATTCATAAATGCATTGGGTTGGGTTTTTATATGGATGGAGGAAGTGCAAAAGGGCTTATGCCCCAGTTTATTGAAAAGGGCTTATGCCCCAGTTTATCGAAAAGGGCTTATGCCCCAGTTTATTGAAAAGGGCTTTGCCCCAGTTTACCGAAAAGGGCTTTGCCCCAGTTATTAAAAGAGGCTAGGCCTCCAGATATATGATAAAACAACTATGCTGCCAGTGGTGTATTGGTTGGGTGGGTTGAATCATTCCCCACATGGTGTGTTGGTTGGTACGGGTGGAGAGTAGCGGATGGTGGGTCGAGTAGTCTCCCCAAATGGGCTTGCATACATTCATTGGTATTTCATATGATATTGAAATGGGCTTGCATACATCCATTGACATTACATGTGATATTGAAATGGGCCTATGGGCCATACCGTTTACAGTAAAGGCTTCGGCCCAATGAAATGATTTATGAAAAGGCTTCGGCCCAGTGATATGATTTATGAAAAGGCTTCGGCCGAGTTATATGATTTATGAAAAGGCTTCGGCCCAGTAACCATTAAACGAAAGGCTTCGGCCCAGCATATGTCAAGACTAAATAGGGCTTTGGCCCAGATTGTACTGATACTGTGTTTTCACTGTTTGTATGTTATTGGGATTACACATTGAGTTTTCATAAACTCACCCCGTTTCTAACTGTGCAGGTAATCCCTAAGCTTAGATGCTTTGGAGCTGCGAGGGACTCGGAAATGGCCACACTACTGTTTCTGTTTCTTTTAATTGCAATAAGTAGCCGATTTATTTCTTTATAAGTTTTATCTTATTAATATTATTATTTGGTTTTGGGTTGTAATAAGGCCATTTTAATTATTTTTTTAGGATTATTTTATTTTATACCCTATATTTTACTGATAACAATCCAAAATGGGTTAGACTTAGGGCGCATTTCCAAAATGATAATTGTTTTCAACATAACGCAACGATACAATTAATCGGTTCATAAAAAATCTACTTAAATGAATTCCAACTCGTTTTTCTCAAAACCTAACCTCGCACCAAAGTGTGCCAATGGTTGTGGGCATGTCTAGGATTGGATCCAATCAAGAGCTTGGTACTTAAGTAGACTTCATGGCTCACCTCCTCTGTTACAGATTCCTACCTAGTGCCCAGCTTCTATTCACTTTGTTAGCTTAACAAAAGACGATTTATAAAACACTAAAATGAGACATGGATTTTTAACTTTAATGTGGCACGTCAGATTCAGCCATAACGTCTGGGCCGGGTTTGGGGTGTTACAACACGGCCTTCTGGCACGCCCGTCTGTATAGGCCGTGTGGCTATGTGATCATGTTACACGACCGTGTGTGATTTTACTCGCTTCTCCCATGGTTGTCTAGCTCCACACACGTCCGTGGTATTGCGATAGTGTTGTCCACGGGTGCTAGACACGGGCGTGTCGCATGGTCGTGGCATTTTATCACAGCCCGTGTTTGGGGAAATCTTTTACCCTATTTTTGCACAACCGTATCGTACGGTAGTGTTTCCATCTGTGTTGGTCATACGGCCTTAAGCATGGCCGTGTGATCTGCCGTGTGGAGTTGGGAACATGTACTTCAAATACTCTGTTAGTGACCTAAATGTTTAAAACTTGAAATTTAAATAAGTTAAAACTGTTAGTACTCGAGTTGCCTCCCGAGAAGCGCTGGTTTATAGTCTAAGCTCGACTGTTACCTTGTTGGTTTATTCAGGGCGGTTTGTGGAGTCGTAGCTCCTCTCCATCGTCTTTAAAATTCTCACCATTATAAAGTTTGAGACAATGTCCATTTACTTTGAATGTACCGTATGATGGGTGACTTACCTCTATTGTGCCATATAGAAGAACAGATTGAATTACGAAAGGTCCTGACCATCGTGATTTAAGTTTCCCAAGAAACAATTTGAGTCTTGAGTTGTATAGTAAGACGAGATCTCCAACTTTAAATTGTTTTCGTTGCTTTAAACGAGTGTCATGGTGCCACTTTGTTGCTTTCTTGTATAGGCGTGAATTTTTGTATGCATTGGCTCGCCATTTATCAAGCTCGTTCAGCTGCATCAACCTATTTTTTCCTGCAAGTTCGGGATCAATGTTTAGAAATTTAATAGCCCAAAAAGCTTTATGCACTAGTTCAAATGGTAGATGACAATTTTTTCCATAAACAAGTTTGTAAGGTGATGTCCCTATAGGGGTCTTAAAAGCAGTTCTGTAAGCCCATAAGGCATCGTCTACTTTCATTGCCCAATCTTTTCTGTTTGATTCTACTGTTTTTTCAAGCATCTGTTTAATTTCTCGGTTTGCTACTGCAACTTGTCCATTAGTTTGAGAATGGTATGGGGTGGCTGTTCTACGATAAACTCCGTATTTCTTAAGGATTTTTTCAAACTGGGTATTACAAAAATGAGTACCCCTGTCAGTGATAATTGCTCTAGGTGTTCTGAATCTCGAGAAAAGTTTCTTAAGGAAACGTACTACCACTTGAGCATCATTAGTAGGTAGAGCTTGGGCTTCCACCCATTTGGACATGTAATCAACTGCTACTAAGATGTATTTATTCCTAATTGAACTGGGGAATGGGCCCATGAAATCGAGACCCCAAACGTCAAATATTTCACATGAAAGCATATAGTTTTGAGGCATTTCATCACGTTTAGATATGTTACCTGTCCTTTGGCATTTGTCACATGAAGTAACGTACCTGTTAGCGTCTTTGAATAACGAAGGCTAATAAAAACCTGATTCCAGTATTTTGTGTGCAGTCTTAGTTCCACTATAGTGTCCTCCGATTGGCCCTGAGTGGCAATGTTCCAATATTTTTTATGTTTCTAATCTTGTAACGCATTTTCTAATGACTTGATCTGCACATCTGCAAAATAGAAAGGGGTTGTCCCAAAAAGTAGTTTTTCACATCATTAAAGAATCGTTTCTTTTACTGCTGTGTTAACCCTTTTGGGATAATGTTAGCAGCTAAAATTTTCGCGATGTCTGCAAACCAAGGTACCTCTGAGTTAGATATAGCGAAAAAGTGTTGTCATCTAGTTCTCTGGTATTGGATTTCTCGAGCCTGGATAGATGATCAGCGCAAGATTTTCAGCTCATTTCTTATCCTGAATCTCCAAGTCTAATTCCTGCAACAGGAGAATCCATTGAATGAGTCGAGGTTTTGCATCAGTTTTAGTTAAAAGGTAGCGAAAGGCGGAATGGTCAGTGTAAACAACAACTTTAGACAATATGAGATATGATCGAAATTTATCAAATGCAAAAAGCACAGCTAGCAACTCTTTTTCCGTAGTAGTATAATTTTCTTGTACAGCTGTTAAGGTTTTGCTGGCATAATAGATAGGTTGAAAATGCTTGTCTCTTCGCTGTCCCAATACTGCACCTACTGCAAAGTCACTCGCATCACACATTAGTTCAAATGGTAAGTTCCAATCAGGTGCAATTATGATTGGAGCATTAATTAATTTATCGTTTAAAGTATTAAATGCTTCTAAACACACCTGATCGAAATTAAAAGGTATATCTTTTTCTAGCAATTTAGTCAAAGGTTTAGCTATTTTAGAAAAATCTTTAGTAAATCTTCTATAAAAACCAGCATGTCCTAAAAAGCTTCTAATAGCCTTAACCGAACTAGGAGGTGGTAATTTTTCGATTATTTCTATTTTAGATTTGTCCACCTCAATCCCTTTACTAGAAATTTTATGCCCTAATACAATACCTTCTTGAACCATAAAGTGACATTTCTCCCAATTAAGCACAAGGTTTGTTTCCTCACATCTTATTAAAACTCGTTTTAAATTTTTAAGGCAGAGATGGAAAGAGTTACAACCAAAAAATCATCCATAAATACTTCCATGATATCTTCCACGAGTTCGTCGAAGATGGCCATCATACAATGCTGAAAAGTAGTAGGAGATTACATAATCCAAAAGGCATTCTACGATAAGCGAATGTACCATATGGGCATGTGAATGTTTTCTTTTCTTGATCTTCAGAGCTATTGGGATTTGGAAGTAACCAGTGAGTCCGTCTAGAAAGCAGTAATACATGTGTCCGGATAATCTTTCCAACATTTGGTCAATGAATGGCAAGGGGAAGTGATCTTTTCTTATGGCATCATTCAGTTTCCTGTAGTCTATGCAAACTCTCCATCCGGTGACTGTTTTTGTTGGGATTAATTCATTCTTCTCGTTAGTCACAACTGTCATGCCTCCTTTCTTGGGGACAACCTGCACTGGACTTACCCAAGAACTATCAGAAATAGGATAAATAATTCCAGCATCTAGAAGTTTAATTACCTCGGCTTTTACAACTTTCTTCATGTTGGGGTTCAGTCATCTTTGAGCTTGTACACACGGTTTGTATTCATCTTCCATCAAAATTTTGTGGGTGCAAAAAGAAGGGCTGATTCCTTTAATGTCAGAAATTTTCCAAGCTATGGCCTTTTTATGTTCCTTTAATACTTGGATCAATTCCTCTTTCTCCTTGGGTTGCAAGTTGGAAGCAATAATAACTGGTTATGTAGATTTATTTCCAAGGAATGCGTACTCCAAGTGGTTTGATAATTGTTTAAGTTCCAGTTTGGGAGGCTTTTCAATAGAGGGTTTTTGCTTAAGTTCATCGTTTAGCTTAATGCCCTCATATTCTACTTGTCTTGAAGAATACTCATTAGGTTCATCATCTGTCTCCTCTTCTTGAGCTAGATACAGTTCCATCGTGTCCTTCTGTATAATTTCCTAAAAAGAGTCTTGAGTAGTATGATCAATAGAGTCAATAAAATAACATGAATCATCCTATTCCCTAGAAAACCTCATAGCATCATAAATTTTAAAGATAATCTCCTCATCACCTACTCTAAGTACCAATTTATCATCACCCACATCGATTACAGCCCTAGCAGTGGCTAAAAATGGGCGCCCTAAAATTAAGGGCACTTCCACATCTTCATCCATGTCAAGCACAACAAAGTCAATAGGAAATATGAATTTATCTACTTTCACAAGTACGTCTTCTATAATGCCCCTAGGATATTTAACAGATCTATTGGCTAATTGAATACTCATCCTAATAGGTTTAGGTTCCCTAAGACCAAGTTGTTTGAACATTTTATATGGCATCAAATTAATGCTAGCGCCTAAATCAGCTAGTGCTTTCTCAACATTCAGACTACCAATTAAGCAAGGGATAGTAAAACTCCCTGGATCTTTCAGTTTGGTTGGTAATTTGTTTTGGAGTATTGCTGAGAACTCATCGTTGAGTTCTACTATAGACAAGTCCTCGAATTTCCTTTTATTCGTTATAGCTCCTTTAGAAATTTTGTGTATGTAGGCATCTGCGAGATGGCTTCAACAAAAGGTAAGTTGATATGTAATTGCTTAAAAAGTTCAAGAAACATACCGAATTGTGCATCAATATGGTCTTTTTTTCAATTTTGCTGGATATAGAACTGGAGGTTTATATTCTTTCGGCACTAGTTTGTCACTATCTTTGGGTTTTTCTTCCTCTCTTTCGCTTACCACGACTTCTTGTGTTAGCTTCTTTTCAGTTTCCGCTAACACTTTCCCACTCCTTAGTGTAACTGCTTTCACATGCACTTTTGATTTGGTGTTACTAGGTAAACTTCCTAGTGGTCTTTCTGAAATCAGTTTGGATAGCTGGCCTATCTGAGTTTCGAGCCCTTGAATCTACGCTTATTGATTTTTAAGTGCTGTCTCGGTGTTCTGGAAACGAGTTTCTGACATCGATATAAACTTTTAGAGCATCTCTTCAAGGTTTGGCTTCTTTCCCTGTTGATAGGGTGGTTGTTGAAAACCCGGAGGATGTTGTGGTCTTTGAATTCCTTGACCGCCCCACGAGAAATTGGGAGGGTTTCTCCAACCTGCATTATAAGTGTCATTATCTGGGTTGTTTTGAGGTCGAGGATTATTACCCATGTAATTTAACTGCTCGTTATCCATGTTGTGGCCATAAGGTTGGTATTCCAAATGGCTTGTTCCACCTCCACTTGCTTCGCATTGCATCATTGAATGAACATGTAAAGAATTAAGAAAACCATCAATCTTTTTATTTAAGAGTTCTACCTGATTAGAGAGCATGGTGACCGAATCGATGTTATAAATACGGCTATTTTCGTTAGCTTTGTCCTTATGACTTGCCACTGATAGTTATTCAGTGACATCTCCTCAATAATCTCATAGGCATATTCAAGTATTTTATTGTTGATGGTTCCGCCAGCAGCTGCGTCAACCATTTGCCGAGTCAAAAGATTCAGACCATTGTGGAATGTTTGTACTTGAAGCCAAAGCTGTAACCTATGGTGATGGCATCTTCTTAAAAGGTCCTTGTATCTCTCCCATGCATCGTAGAGTGTTTTTAAATCCATCTGCACAAAAGAAGAGATACCATTACGTAATTTAGCCGTTTTAGCTGGCGAAAAATATTTGAGTAAAAATTTTTCGGTCATTTGTTCCCAAGTAGTAATTAACCCTCATGGTAACGAGTTCAGCCATTGTTTAGCTTCGTTCCCCAATGAAAAGGGAAACAACCGAAGACGTATGGTGTCATCAAAAATGCCATAGATTTTAAATGTATTGCGTTGTTCTAAGAAGTTGGCTAAATGAGCGTTGGGATCCTCATCCTGCAAACCATCAAACTGAACAAATTGTTGTATCATTTGAATAGTGTTAGGTTTTAATTCAAAAGTATTTGCAGCTACAGCAGGTCTAACTATGGTTGATTCAGTTCCTGTTAAAGAAGGTTTAGCATAATCATACATAGTGCGTGGAGTAGGATTTTGATTAACCGTAATTGCAGGAGGTAGCTGATTGCCTTGGTTTTCAGCCATCTCTTCGGTTGGGGGTTGAGTATCGTCTTTTTGCTCGTTCTCCATGTATCTTAAGCTGCACCTTATTTCTCTTTGGTTTCTATGAACTGTACAATTGATTTTTTGTCAAAAAGTAATGGTCCCGACGGGTTTCTTCTAGTCATAAACTATAAAAACCTGCCAAGAGAAAGAAAGAGTAGGTTAATAAATAATAACAATAATAATAAAATTAAATTAAATTGCAAGGAAAATAAATGGCTAAAGTAATACAAATTGAGCGTTCCTAATATCTTAGTTCCCCAGCAACGGATCCAAAAACTTGATCGCGTGGTTTCATGATAGGTTTTAAATATTTATAATTACTTGTTCTTGAACTAACTATTATCGCAATGTAGGCAAGTGTACCTATCGAACAGTAGTATAGTTTTAGCAAGACCAGATTGTCAAACCCAAAGGAACTAAAAGTACTAGTAATGACTGTCTTTTTATTATCGAGCCTAAGAATAAAGAGGTTTTGAATTAACTAATTATCTAAATTAAGTACGCACAGAGAAAAGAATTGGGGAATTGCTTTTGGGAAAAATCGATTGACTTAAGACAATACCTAAGGAAAAATCCACCTAGACTTTACTTGTTAATCTGGCTCCGAATCAGACGATTTATTCATTTAACTTGTTTCATAGATATCCCTAAGTTATGTTATTATCCCTACTCAAGACTAATAACATCTAATCCCTAGATTGAATAATTGAGACTTTTCTCTAATTAACACTCTAGGGTTGCATTAACTCGATCTATGGATCCCCTTATTAGGTTTCACCCTAATCCGACAAAATCTTATCACCCTATGTCTAGGGGCGCAATCAACTCAGCTTAATTATGACAAATGTACTCTTATACAGGGTCTATTCCTCCTCTGAATAAGCATGTCTTGAATCAGTATCCTGGGATATCAAAAAAGAATTAAGAACACATAATTAAGAACAAGTTAAACATTTATCATACGATTCAGAAAATAATAACAAGATTCGTCTTAGGTTTCATTCCCTTTAGGTATTTAGGGGTTTTAATTCATAACTAAATAAGAAAACATCTCAGAAGAATAAATAAAACAAAACATAAAGAAAACCCAAAACTCCTGAAGGGAAGTTGAGGAGAGATCTTCAGTCTTAATGATGAATACGGCTTCTGAGATGGATCAATCGGCTTCCTTGGAGTAATTCCTTACTCCCCCTTCTCCGCCTCCCTTTTCTTCCTTCTCTAGGGTGTATTTATAGGCTTTGGAATGCCTAGAAGCCCTCAAAATTAGCCTTTTCTGAATTGGACTCAATTTGGGCTTGGCAGGGACTTGCCCGTGTAACACGCCCGTGTTCGATTACTTCAGGTCGTGCTCGAGCCTGCCAAATTGACACAGCCGTGTGGTCTGCCCGTGTGAGGAGGTCCAGGCCGTGTTGATTTTGTACTTTGGCCCATTTTCTCCATTTTTGGCCCGTTTCTCATTTCTTTCACTCTCTTATGCTCTCCTAAGTGTAAAACATGAAATTAAAGAATTAGGAGCATCGAATTCACCAATTCTAATGGAAAATCATCCATAAAATGCGTTAATCGTGGGGTAAAAATATGTATAATTTACGGTTTATCACATATCCATTAATGCCACGGGAGCATTAGTTAATCTGAAAGGCATAACTAGAAACTCGTAGTGTCTGTAATAGGTTTTGAATATTATTTTCGGCGAATCAATATCTTTAACTTGCAATTGATAAACACCAAATCCGAGATCAATCTTCAAAAACACCGTGGCACCTTTCATCTGATCGAATAAATCAGTAATATGAAACAACAAATATTTATTCTTTATCGTGACATTATTCAACCGTCAATAATCCATACACAATCTCATTGACCCGTCTTTCATTTTCAAAAACAAAACAGGTACGTCCCAAGGTGATATACGCAGTCAAATAGAACCTCTATCAATTAATTCTTGCAACTGAGCTTTTAGTTCTTTTAATTTTTGTTGGTGTCATTCTGTATGGAGTAATTAATATCGAAATAGCCTATGGCACTAATTCTATAGCAAACTTGACTTCTCGTTCTAGTGATAAACTCAAAAATTCCTTAGGGAAAAAATTGTAAACTTGGAAACTATCGTTACCTGATCAACTTTCATTTATTATACTCTAGATTCCCGGATATGAGCTAAAACGCATTACACCTTTTTGAACCAATTTCTGTGCGGATATTGTTGAAATCATATTTAAAAGACAACCAGACTTAGTAGATTCAGCACAAATCAATTCACCATTCTGACATCTCAAATCAATTTGTTCTTATAACAATTCACTATTGCATCATGAACAATTAGGCAATCTGTTCCTAGGATAACATCAAATTCATTAAATGTCAATAACATCAATTCAATAGGAAAGTTGTAACCCTAAGTTCTCAGTGGACACTATTTTCAAACTAACTCAACTATGACACGTTAACTTAACGATCCATTACTTTGATAACATAATCAATCAACTCGATCGGTAAACTTTTTCCTATTACTAACGTAGTGCATATATATAAATGTCTCAACCAGAGTCAGTTAACGCATATATTGTAATATCAAGGATAGAAAAGGTACCAACAATAACATTAGGGATGAGGCCTTCCTGCATGCTTGTATCGCGTAAGATCTGCCAGGAGCTCGAGCTTCAGATTTAACTATTGTATCTTTTGTTTTGTTTTTATTGACTCCAATGGTACCACTATTTCTCGGTCGTCTGTCTCTAGTAGAAGTAACAACAGGTTGTGTTTACTAATCTTTGTTTAGTTCAATTCAATTCGGGTATTTTTTTCTTGAAATAATCAGAAGATCAAAAAATAAAGCAAGATCTGTCTTTCAACCTACACTCACCAAAGTGATATTGGCCACATTGGTTACATTCAGGTTTGTTTACATTTTAGACGCAACCTACACTAGCGATCGAAAGTGTCAATGACCTCAGGTTGTTCTATTCCGATCGATCTCTACCCAAAAACCCAGATGATACTGAAAAATGACTACTCGAATCTTTCATCTTCTTCTATGGGGGAGTAGAAAATGTTTTAGTTGAGTTACGTCTATTGAAGTCACGAGCTTTCGTCTCTATTTGTTTTTTGTGATTGTAAACTTCTTCCATTTTCTGAGCTTTGTCAAACAATACTATAAATTTTCAAATTTTCATCGCACCAACCAACAGCTTGATCTCATTGTTTAAGCCATCTTCGAAATGAATATACATTTCCTCTTCAGTCGGCACTATCTATAAGCATATTTACTGAGTTGAACAAACTCTCGCTTGTATTCCACAACTGACTTGTTTCCCAGCTTCATCAAAAAATTCATTTTTCTTATTATCTAAATATCGTTTGTTGACATATTTCATTTGGAATTCAATTCGGAAGAAATCCCAGTTAACTAGTTCATTTGAAATAATAGTAATTAAAGCCGACCACCAGTGAAAAGCTTCTTCTTTTCACAACGATGTTATGCATCTCAAATAATCCTCGGAAGGACACAACATTTCATCCATAACTCTCTATAATATTTTTTTTCTAACCAGTACTTGAATCTAGCCAAATTATCACCCACTTTACCTCTAAACTCTTCGACTCCACCTAATCGGACTTTATCAATAGAAAGTCTATGAATATTCTTGTAACAAACCATTTTCAGTGGTGTCAAAAATAGTTGTTTTGGGACCACGATTCCAATAAGAGAGCTAGCATTTAATTATTTATTTAATGTTTACCGAGTAGTATATGGCCATATTAAATTTTCCTTAAGAAATTTTTATGTTTAATTAGTTAATTTAGTAAAAATGACTAAATCGTAAAGATTGCAAAAGTGGGTTTCTATTAGATAAATGGATTAAATGGCTTTGTAAATGTAAATTAATGCACTTAGTTGGTAATTATACCATAAATAATGATAGTGGACAAATATGGGCATGTTTTTGTTAATTATTAAGTTAATAACATAAGGGTAAAATAGTAATTAAATAAATAAATGCATAAACAAGTAAGAATTAGCTATCATCTTCTTCATTTTCACTTTGCTATTTCTAAAACCACCTTTTTTAGGTTAAGAAACATTCGGCCAAGCTTTCTTTGGTGCATGGTTTGTTTTTTATCCCTATTTTCATGATTTTTATGTTTTTGAGTTTGTATTAGCTTAGTTTAGCTAGCCCGGGGATCAATTCGCAAAACTGTTAAAAGTCTAGAGACTTGCCATGAATAATTTTGAAGTGTTTTTTTTTAATTGATAAATTATTAAAGTTGGTAGTCAAAAATAAGTATTTTGTTAAGTAATTTTTAGTGGTTTTAATGTTTAGAGATAGATTATTGAAATAGTAAAATTCAATGTAAATTGTGTGAAATGAGGAAAAATATGAGTTGTTATAAGACTAGGGGGAAATCGGCTAGCGTGAATTTCAACTAAAAGTGGTTAAATTGTAAGTTTCAAATTTAGGGACTAAGTTGCATAAAAGGTAAAACATTAGAGGTAATTTTGTAAATTCCCATTAATAATGGTTATAAGTTGAATTAATTATTTTAAGTTATTTAAATGGTTTAATTGAGTGAAAATTATTGTTTAGATCACGAAACGAACCAAACGGATCTAAATTGAGGAAAAACTAAAGTGCTGAATTAGTCGTCACTTCGTTTTTACAATTGTTTTTGTCAAGGTAAGTTCGTATAAGTATTAAACTTGTTAATTGATTTTTTTATTGTATGTTAATAAATAATATGCTATGTATAATTTAATTTGATAATTGTATGATGTTTTGGATATTCGATCAAATTACGATGCTAATTAAATTGGATTGTTTAATGGTCCCGTTTGAACCTTGTGAATACTTAGGATACAAATAACATGACCTTAGGGATTATACGATTTAAGGTGCTGGTTCTGGATGTCCTACCGATGGCCGAGGTCTTGTATTTGTTGTAGATTCTCTATAGCTCGTGTGAGTAGCATCGTGTAGCTAACATCCCGACTGTAACACGTCAAACTCGGTCTAGACGTTATTGCCGAATCTGGCAATGTCACATAATATGGTGTTTGAAAACTAAGTTTCTACTATAAATCCTTTTCCATTTCATTACTCTTGTCGAATCCCAAATCGCATACTTATTTACTCAATTATTTTAAAACTCAATTTGTTGCGGAAGCTTTAGAAATCATTTAATTTATGAAAAACTGAGTTAATGAGGTAAATTTGTCCATCTAAAAAAACCTTTTGTTTTAGTGAAAACCATTTGTTCGTTGAGTTTGTGTAGTTATCAGATCCACGAAAACAGTTTAAAATCTAAAATAAAAGCAAACAGTCTAATTTACATCAGAAATAACCCACAAAATAATTAAGAAATAAATACCAAAACTGAAATTAAAACAGTTTAAAATATGTGTGGCCACCGTCGAGTCCTCTGCTGCACCGATCTGTCAAGTCTGAGGATTACCTGTGCACATTAAACAGAGAGGGATGAGTTTATGTAAACTCAGTGTGTGACCCCATAGAAAACAATCAATAGCAAATCAAAGTGCACAGTTAAAACAATCCTGGGCCTATGCCCTTTTTCAGTACTAGTAACAGTTTGGGCTTTAGCCCATTTCAGTACAGTGTTAAGTATACAGTAGAGCCTTAGCCCATCATAGCATCAGTAATAGTCAAAATATTCAGTAGCAAAGTCCTACCCAACAAGCCTCTACACACCATTTCCGTCCAACCCTACACTCTATGTGGGGATTAAATCAACCCACCCATCCCTACACTCCAGATAGTACCGAATGCGGAACATAAACAATAATTTAAAGTTGAGCTGTCAGATATTAGGCTTAAGGCCTTTCAGTACACTTCCTCCAAATATCATCATCCCAACCCAATGCAATGTAAACATACAATATGTCATGCTTTTATGCAACCATTAGTCATACGTATACATACATATATCAGTAATCATGCATAATTTATCATTCATCATATACACTCAGATCATACATTTAGGGGTCTAGGTTACGCTTACCGACCTTACAATAGGTTCACATTCGACTTGGGTGACCCGTGCAACCCTAGGAATCATTTCAGATAAATAGGCTTACACGCCCATGTGGCTTGCCTGTGTAGGCCCACGCGCCCGTGTGGCCCACACAGCCCAAATTTTCCTTGGCCGTGGGGATCACACGGCCTAGCCCAAAATCCCATACGCCCGTGTGGTTTGGGTGTGTGGGCCCACACGGCCCAAATCAGTCTAGTCCATGTGTTGCATACGGCCTACCTAGCTATCACACGGTCGTGTCTTGTGTGCCTGGCCTCATCGATCACACGCCCGTGTTATGTCACATGGCCTACCACATGAGTGACCACACGCCCGTGTGGCGTCGACAGTTAGGTTTTCAGCTTTCGCCAAAACTTCGTTTTCTGTGCAATCGAGTACGCACCTGGCTTGTTTTCAATGCTATCGTACTTCACAAGTACTCCAACTCCAGACCTCTAACATACCAACACATATCTTAACCACCAGACCAACAGGCCCATTCTATTATGGTTTTACAAATACTTAAATATAAGCCCACTGCTCAAGTATAAGGCTTAATTCAAAAAAATACCAAAATTTGCCAAACCTAGGGCTTAAACTTGGGACCTCTCACACACACCCAGAACACTTAACCACTAAAACAGATGCATAGTTGTGTCACATTTTTGTAATAACAAAAATAAGAATTTTAGGGCTTTACAGCTCTAACCCCTAAAAGAAAATTTCATCCTCAAAATTTACCTGATCAGAATAGATGAGGATACTGCTGATGCATCGCATCCTCAGGCTCCCACGTGGCCTCCTCAGTGCTATGATTCTGCCACAGCACATTCACTAATTGAATAGATTTCCTCCTTAGAACCTTTACGTCACGATCCAAAATCTGAACCGACTCATCTTCAAAGGTCAAGTCTGGCCTAACCTCAACCTCCTCAACAAGGACAACATGAGTAGGATCAGAGCGATAGCGCCTTAGCATAGAGACGTAAAACACGTCATGGATACAATCCAACACCAGAGGTAAGTTTAACTGATAAGCAACCGGTCTCACTAGCTTCAGAATACGGTAAGGTCTAATAAACCTAGGGCTCAGCTTGCCCCTCAAGATCTTCTTCCATGGAGAGACCTTAAGTAAAACAAAGTCCCCCATAGAATACTCAATCTAGCGTCTTTTCAGATCCGCATAAGATTTCTGCCTGTCCGGTGCAGCTTTCAGTTGATCCCGAATCAATCTGACCTTATCATCAGTCTTAGAAACCAATTCAGGACCCAGAATACATCGTTCACCCAACTCAGTCCAACATAAAGGAGTGCGACACTTACGGCCATAAAGTGCCTCGTAAGGTGCCATCTGAATGCTAGACTGGAAGCTATTATTATAAGCAAACTCCGTTAGCAGCAGATAATCCTCCTAACTGCCTTAAAAATCAATAATACAACTCTTCAACATGTTCTCCAGTATCTAAATCACCCTCTCTGACTTACCATCGGTCTGAGGATGGAACGCAGTACTGAAGTTCAACCTTGAACCCAAAGCCTCATGCAACTTCCCCTAAAATAGAGACGTGAAGCGTGCATCCCTATCAGAAACAATCGAAACCGGTACCTTATGCAGTCTCACTATCTCAAAAATATAAAGCTTCGCCAACTTCTGCAGAGAATAATCAGTACGAACCGGTATGAAGTGCAATGACTTGGTTAATCGATCCACGATGACCCAAACAAAATCCTTCTTAGTGGGTGTCAAGGGTAACCCACTAACGAAGTCCATCGTCACATGTTCCCACTTCCAAAGGAGAATCGTAATCGATTGTAGCAAACTCGAAGGCAACTGATGCTTAGCCTTAACCTGCTGGCATGTTAGAAAACAAGCAAAAAAATCAATAACCTCATGCTTTAACCCCGGCCACCAATACAACACTCAAAGATCTCGGTACATCTTATTCAGAACACATATCCGGCTTCAGAAACACAATACACCCTCAGAGTTCAACCCAAATTCCGTAGTACTACCACTCTTAATCTGTCGAAACCGAAGGCCCAAAGACTCATCCTCCAACTGTTTACCCTTAATCTGATCGATCCAAGTTGGTTTGACTTGTAGCTCAGCCAACAAACTCCCATCATCGAATAAGCTAAGTCGAGCGAACATCGCACTCAGATCAATCATAGCCCTACGGCTCAATGCATCGGCCACCACATTAGCCTTGCCCGGATGGTACTCAATGGTACAGTCATAATCCTTAAGTAGCTCAATCGATCTACGCTACCTAAGATTCAACTTCTTTTGAGTCAGGAGGTACTTAAAGCTTTTGTGATTGGTATAGATAATGCACTTCTCACTGTACAGGTAGTGCCTCTAAATTTTCAAAGCAAAAACTATGGCGACCAATCCCAAATCATGCGTCAGATAGTAGAGTTAGCCTCATGCGTCTTGAGCTGACGAGACGCATATGCCACAACCTTACCATATTGCATCAGAACACAACCTAGACCCACTTATGGTGCGTCACTGTACACTACAAAGTTCTTTCCAGATTTAGGCTGTTTTAGAACAGGGGCCTGAGTTAGAACAGTCTTGAGCTTCTCAAAGCTCTCTTGCTGCGCATTAGTCCAGACAAACGGAACACCCTTACCTAGCAGCTTAGTTAAGGGTGCTGTAATCAATGATAAGCCTTCTACAAACTGCCAATAATATCCCGCCAGTTCTAGAAAAATACAGATTTCAGACACATTCTTAGGTTGTTTCCAATCTAGTACAGCCTCAACCTTTCGAGGATCAACTCGAATCCCTTCAGCAGAAACCACATGACCCAGAAATGTCACCTAAAGCAATCAGAACTCGTACTTACTAAACTTGGCATAAAGCTAGTTTTCCCTCAAAGTCTGTAGGACGACTCGAAGGTGCTAATCATGCTCCTCCTCAGTCCTTGACTAAACCAGTATGTCGTCAATGAACACTACCACAAATCGATCCAAACAAAGCTAAAAAACTAGGTTCATCAAATCCATGAAAGCTGCCGGTGCATTAGTCAGCCTAATTGGCATCATTAAGAACTCATAGTGACCATAACGAGTCCTAAATGCCGTCTTATACACATCAGCTTCCTTAACCCTTAACTGATGATACCCAGATCACAAATCGATCTTGGAGAATACCGAAGCTCCTCGAAACTAGTCAAACAGGTCATCTATCCTCAGTAACGGGTACTTATTCTTAGTGGTCAATTTATTAAGCTGGCGGTAGTCGATACATATCTGCATGGATCCATCCTTCTTTTTCACAAACAGTATCGGTGCTCCCCACGGAGACACACTAGGGTGGATGAACCCATAATCTAACAACTCCTGAATCTGAGCCTTAACCTCTATAAGCTCTTTCAGAGCCATTCGATAGGGAGCGATGAACACCAGAGCTGTACCAGGAAGGAGCTCTATCCCAAACTCTAATTCACAATTCGAAGGTAACCCGGGTAGCTCTTTAGGGAAGACGTCCAAAAAATCTTTTACTGTTCTGATGTCCTTAACAGTAGAATGACCAAAATTAGAAACATTTACGTAGGTAAAAAACGCCTGACATCCCTTCCAAACCAATTTCTCCGTCACTAGTGCAGAGATCACATTAGATAAATAATTTCTACGCTCCCCAACCATGACTACCTTATTACCCTCCTTAGTTCTCAAGACGACCCTCTTACTCGCACAGTCCAGACTGGCACGGTACTTGACCAACCAGTTCATACCCAGAATTAGATCGAACTCCACAAACGAAAGCTCTATTAAGTCAGCCAAGAAGATCACCCCTTAAACATCTAACGGTACATCTTTGAATAGCTTATTAACCCTTATAGATTGTCCCAACGAACTTAGTACAGTAACCTCACTCGTAGTGCTCTCAACTGAAATCCCCAAGTTTTTAGATATGTTGCTAGCTATGTATGAGTGAGTAGACCCTATGTCTATCAATGCAAGATATGGTACATCAAGAATTAGAAACATATCTGTAATGACGTCTGGAGCGTCTCTGTCTTCTCGGTGACGTGTAGTATAAACTAAAGTAGGCTGCCTCGCCTCAGTCTGTCTAGCACCTCTGCCCGGTGCTCTCTGTCCACGACCCATACCATTACCACCCCTAGCTTGGCCACTGCCTCTCGGTGGCTTCTGTGCTACCCTCTATGGCTGCTTAGTACCAGTACCCTGACCTTGCATTTGACTGGCCCTTAACGGGCACTCCCGAATGAGATGATCCAATGATCCACACCTTAGACACGCCCTAGTCCTCCTCCAACACTTGCCTTGATGGGGTCTACCATAATTGACACATCGCTGCAGTCCAGTAGCAGTAACAGGGCGCCCAGCTCTAGCTAGCCCATCAGATCTGGTATTTTTCTTAGGCCTCTGTACAGACCTCGAGGGCTACGAATCCCTCTTGTTCCTACCTTTCTCTGTGTCACATTTTTGGTGCTCAGCGCGCTTAACCTCCTTAGCAATCTTCGCCTTCTCAACCAGTGAAGATAAATCACGCTCCCTCTGTGGAGCTATCAGGACTCTCAAATTATCCCTGAGGCCATCCTCGAAGCGTACACATTGCTCATACTCAGTCGCCACCATACCTCTCGCATAGTGGCAGTCGCAGGAATTTGGCCTCATACTCGGCCATAGATTGATCTCCCTGAGTACGATTCTGGCACTCCCTCCTATGGGGATCCACGTAGCTCGTCCCCACATAATTCCCCTGGAAGGCAGTCTTGAAGAACTCTTAGGTCACACGTTCGAGCTGAGTGCCCTTCTTAACAGTCAGCCACCATTGATAAGCCTCGTCTTGCAACAAAGAGACCGTACCCTTTAATTTCTGCTCAGGGGTGCAATCCAAGTCATCCATGATTCTCTCTGTAACACCCCTAACCCGTTCCATGGCTGGACTAAGGTTAAGAGGCATTACAGGACTTATCGGAACCTTTTTCAATCATTTTGTAAACATATTATACAACATCATCATCACAGCAAATCGTACACAAAGGGTCCCTATAGAAGGTCTACGAGACCTTAAACATGCTTTAGAGAAGTTTCGAGACTAAACTGATCTCATATAAAATTTCTCAAAACTTAACAAATTTTTCTAAGTTATAGAGGTCACACACCTGTGTGAACAAGTCGTGTGTCTCACACGATTACCAGACACGTCTGTGTCATAAATCGTGCGAAAATAGAGGATACATACTGACTTCTACCACATGGTCAGAGACACGCCCGTGTGCCTTGGCCTTGGTCAAAACTGAATTGGGCCACACGGTTGACCACACGCCCGTGTGTCTAGCCCATTTACCCTTCAAAATGGCCACACACACCCATGTAGCAAGGCTGTCTGCCTCACACGACCACTAGACACGCCCATGTGTCTAGGAAATGTCAAGACTGTAGGGTATACTAGCTTAATTCAACAGGGTACCCTAGGAGACACACGACCGTGTAACATGACAATGTGTCGCACACGGCTAAGACACACGCCTGTGTCTCTACTCGTGTAGACAAAACTATGCCGATTATAAGGCCACTTTGCCACCCAAATTGGGTCATTCTTACAAGCATCAAACCAAGCATATTTTATGTCCCAAAGGCATTCAAAAACATACCAAATCATGCACTAATTGACCCATAATATCATCATTCATTCTCATATACAAATCCAACTCAAACATACCAATTCAAAGTACTAACTTCATATCAAAAACATATGATTCATATCACATTTATAACCATACAACTAACTTACCAAAAAGTCCATTTCATTAGGCCATATATATACACCAAAAATATCATTTTTGCATCACATATCATATACCAAAACTAAACCATAAATTCAACCATAATCAAGCCATATCACATGGCTAGATATACACATCTCAAAACATATCCAAAGTTCTCTAGCCTATACATGCCATACTTCAACATTCACATTTTCATATGATACCAAATATAACTCGATAGTGTGGTGATGATCCTCGATGATCCCGAGCTTCCGTAGCTTCGATAATCTATAAAACAATTGGAAAACACACAAAGTAAGCTTTCAATAGCTTAGTAAGCCATATACAAATAAACTTATCACATATCATAATTATAAACCAATTTATTCATATGAATCATGGCATAACACAATAGCAAGTTCATATTTCTCATTTAGCTCAATTGTTCATAATCACTTACTTATAAGTACATCATAATTCCATGTAGCTCACATACCAAAAGATCATATTCATACTCACTTTTCATTGCCAAATTCTATATACAATTCATACGTACCTGAATCGGATATACATTCACATAATTATTCATTTCTCGGAATGCCCGTTGAACAGTTCGAAATTAATAAAGATACTCGGATAGCTCAAAAAGCTCATACAATGCCAACGTGCCAGACGTGATCTTACATGTAATCAAATATCGGTGCCACTGTCCCAGACAGGATCTTACTCAAAATCATATACGATGTCGATGTCTCAGACATGGTCTTACACGAAATCTCATATCGGAATCTTATGTCATGACATATGTATTCTAACTATTTCTATGGTTCGAACAAGGCTTTTCAGACGTCGCCACATTATCGAAACTTTCTCAGATTTCACATATTCAGCTCTCGTATCCATTCACCACAATTCAAATATCAAATAAATAATAATAATTCAATTAAACACATTTATTTGTATATCAACTTACCTCATACTTATTCGAATGGATGAAATCGGCTAATCAACAACTTTCGACTTTTCCAGATCTAATTCTGTTTTTTTCGTTCTTGATCTATAAATTCAAATTTAACTCTTTTATTCAACAAATCATTCAATTCAATCCATATACACATATTTAGGTCATTTTACAAATTAGCCCTCACATTTTCGCATTTTGACATTTAAGTCCCTATTTTATAAAATCACAAAATACACATAATTTCATATTTCTCATGCTTAGCAGAATTTTTAGATACTCTCTAGCAGCCCATAAATTTCACTTATTTCACACTTTAACCCTTCAAGTTCTCATTTTCACAAATTATCCCAAATTACTCAAATTCATCAAAAATTCAAATACAAAACATATTAATCTAATCCAAAGCTTTCATATTTCACCATTTAACATCAAAAAGCTCACAAAATCAACAATGGCATTTCATGAAATCATCAACAATTTCAGAAATTGAGGCATGAGCTTAATAGAACAGAAAGCAACGATCACAAAAACATAGAAATTACTAAAAATCGAGTCAAAACGGACCTTTAATCAAGCTAGATGTTGGTCGAATGCTTCAAAGACATAAACCCTATCTTTTCTTCTTCAATTTCGGTAAAACAAGGATGAATGAAGCGCTAATTCATGTCTTATCTTATTAATCATCATTTAATAACTAGTTTACCATTATACCCTTGCTTTATAACATTAATAATCCACTAACTCATGACCAACTTTGTCCATGCATTAATCCAATGGTATAATTACAACATAAGGACCTTTTAGTTAATAAGCCATGGCAGTAGCACTTTAAACAAGTAGAATGCAACTTTTGCATTTTACGCAATTTAGTCCTTTTCTCAAATTAACCACTTAAACGATAAAATTATCACACCAAACTTTCACACATATTTGATCTCATGTCATAAACACACAAAATAATATTAAAATAAATTTTTGACCTCGAATTTGTGGTCTCAAAACCACTGTTCTGACTAGGGTCTAAATCGGGTTGTTACACTCTCCGTGGCCTCAATCTAGTATTTGGCCACATTAGGGGCGACCCCAGTGACACCCCTGAAAAGCTCAGCTCCATTGAACCGGAGTCTTTCTGTAACCGACCCTCGACCCTTAGATCTAGTATTGGGTTTATTGACCCTCTTCAATACCCTCAGTATGGCTTGGGATAGTACGTCGTCCCTAGCCGATCAACTCTAAAACCTGGTCTCAATAGCAGGTGACACTGGCGTCTCACTTGTGTCCAAATTAAGCATGCTTCCAGATGAAAATGACTTAGCTCGAGCCTCTCTACAACCTCTTCCACAGCCTCTAGTACCCCGTCCATGGATACCTCATGCGCTCATGTCTAGTCAGATTTATCTGGTCTACAAATTTTATGAATTAGTTACAATTTCAGTATTTATTAACAGATGTTTTATGTAAAGTTTTAGTAATTCAGAGTGATTTTTCGTAAATTGCAGTATCTATCAGCTTTGCTACAGTCTCAGGGTACACTAACTAAAATGTTTTCATAGTATACTACCTACAGTAGTTTCAGAATATACTATCTATAGTATTTTCAGTTTAAACTTATCACAAGTTTTGTAACATCCCAAACCCGGTCGAGACGCTATGGCCGAATCTGGTGTGTCACATCAAAGTATTTTTCAAAAATTGATCTTTTCGGAAAGAATCTATTACTGGATCTATATCCTTTTATTATTATTTAACAAAAGTTCTCGTCAAAACGTTTACCAATTTGTTTGCCTTTGGTATATTATTTCAATTTAAACTGCGAAAACATTTTAAAAACTTTATTTTTGAAAGCTCGTGTTCTTTAGAAAATCGTGCTATTTTAAAAACTCGTGTTTTCCTAGACTAGCAGTTTAGTATAAGGAATCAAAATCCAAATTAAAACTTAAAACCCACCAACGGCTTTATTACATAAATTAAAACCCAAAACGAAATCTAATTACAAATAAAAGAAACAGAAGCAGTAGCGTGGTCATCTCTGAGTCCCTCGCAGCTCCAAACCATCTAAGCCTAGGGATTACCTGCGCAGTTAGAAACGGGGTGAGTTTACGGAAACTCAATGTGTAATCCCCATAACAAGAAAACAGTGAATAACACAACATCAGCACAGTTTGGGCCAAAGCCCTATTCAGTATCAGTACAGTCTGGGCCTTAGCCCTTAAACAGTAGCAAGGTGGGCTTAAGCCCAATATAGTATCAATATAAATGCATAATGCAACCCATCCCATACTAGCCAGCACACCACCCATACCAACCAACACACTTGTGGGGATATCAATCGACCCACCCAACCAGCACACTAATATCACAGCAAAGCTGCCAGTAATAATGATAACGCGGCAAAGCTGCCAGTAACAGTAAGTGTGGTAAACCACCAGTAATAATCATCGTGACATAGTCATCAGTACAGTACTTCCTCCATATCATAACCCACCCCATACAGATGTCGTGACATAAATAATACATGTATGCAGTATATCATACTCATAACCAATCATGTAAATGTCATTCACACATTAAATAACCTACCACTAGCATTATAAAGGTCATACCATCAGTTAGGAGTAAATCAGTAATTTTTACCCCTCAGGGATATTTCGGTCATTTAACTGATTTTAGGATATCAGTACAGATAACGACCTTTCAGAAGGTCTACAGTCGTCACGAACGACTTAGACAACCCGTGTGGCTAAAATAGTGTAAATGGGCCTAAGGCCCATTACTCAGCCCAAGTGAGCCCACAGACTCGCGTGGCCCCTTTTAGCCTAAATCTAGCCATGGCTATATGAATTTCATAGCCCAGTCCAACATTTATCATCTTTCATGAATTTTACTACGCGTGGGCCCTTGAGCCCATCGGGCCCCCACGGCCCACAGAGGCCCATGACGGCCCAAGCCCACGAGAGCACTCGCAGTGCCCTTTATAGTCTGTCGCCCAAATTTTGTGGCTTGATAACGCTCGCGTGATCGCAAATGCCGAAGTTTCGACTTTTCGACTTCTACCAATTCGTGGCTACGCAGTGGGGTGAGTACACACCTTTTGGATTTTGGTCAATTACAGAATGGTGTACGATTGCACACCTGCATTCATCATTGAACACAGAGTAAGGTTGGGTGTACAACTAAACACCTACATTCATCATTGAACACAAAGTAAGGTTGGGTGTACGACTACACACCTTGATTTGCGGAAGTGACAGAATCCCTTACGAGTCCAAGGCCTATAATCAACCCAACATTTAGTTAGTCTCCACTATATTCCAATGCAACAGCTGCCCTTAACCCAACTCCTCTACTTACCTTGATCGAAGAGAAAGTTGCCAACGATGTCTAGATTAGTTAGGGTTGATCTCGCGCAACTTGGCCCTTAACTGCACACACGACCGTTTAACAGATAAAACTAATTAAAAGTAATCTGCTGCCCCTAAAGACCGCACACTTAAGAAGATAAGGAGTAATCGCTTTACCCAAGCGTTGGAAGACAGGGTTTCGATGGCCCAATAATGCTCTGCGCCCTTCGTTCCTCAGTGATTACTGAACCCCGCTAACATACAACATAGAAAAAGGAGTCACCACTCGATAAATAAAGAGAACTATGAAAAAGGGATATTCGACTAGAGAAAATAATAAGAGAACACGGTTAAAAGTCATCACACGATATACTTACCACTAGAAGAGAGGCATTGAACTCGCTCAATCAAACTAACCAAGTAATCGTAGGGATTTAAAAAGATGACTAAAAGAGATAAGAAAAGATTCGACAGAGAGAAGGGGTATTACGGTCACTTTACCCTACAGGGGCTTTACGGTCATTTTACCCTACAGGGGCATTATGGTCTTTTTACCTATTAGGGGTATTTTAGTCATTTCATCCTACAAGGGTGTTTTGGTAAATCTACAAACCAAGGGTATTTCAGTAATTTTGCAAACTAATGGTATTTCTAGAATTTTTAAAAGGTCAAGGGTATTTCTTTAATTTTGGAAATCAAGGGTATTTCTATAATTTTCCAAATTAAGGGTATTTTAGTAATTTTCCAAATTAGGGGTGTTTTGGTAATTTTACAAAATAGGGATGTTTTGGTAATTTTGTAAACCAAGGGTATTTCGGTAATTCTACCCTACAGGGGCATTTCAGTAATTCTATCCTACAGGGACATTTCAGTAATTCTACCCTACAAGAGTATTTCAGTAATACTAGCCTACAGATATGAGATTCACATAGTCCAATCCAATATTTACTACACAATCATATAATTAATCCACTTGGGCCCATGGGCCCACATGGCCCATCCCGGCCCAAAGTAACCTAAGCCCACGAGAGCACTCATGATGGCCTCAACCATTACGTCAAAGCTCCCACACGTTCACTCGCACGCTCGTGTGGCTGCCATCGTCGTGTGATCGGTATTTTGGCATTCTGACATTTTCCGTTCTATAGTTAGAGTAGTGTGAAATACACACCTGTTTATGAGAACGCGCCGAAGTCCACGATCACCAACCTTGGCACATTCTGCATTTCGTCTCCCCCCTAAATCATCTGGTTCGCTCTATTTAAAGCCAGCTTCTCACCAATTCTCATGTTAGCTTCCCGATGTAGGATTACTTCCAACTTCCCGATGTGGGATTACTTCCAACCAATAGGAAAATTCCTCATTCTTATGATCACTTCAACCACAGAGTTTCAGTCCAACTCCACCTCCTACGCAGCTCATATAGCAAAATAAATACTCCATTGCGCATCCCAAGACTTGAACCTTAGACCTCATAGTTACACAACACGCCACCTTGCCAGTTCACCACAGGCTCTTTCTGTGTTAAAAACGTCTATAATTAACTTTAAGACATATGTGCCAGTGTCCAGATTCACTTAAGAGAAAAACCATAATGAATTGTAAGAGGCAAGACTTGAACCTAGGCTCCATTGCATCCTTAATGACACCACAACCACTAGACTACATGCTTCCTTGTGTCATTTATTTAACAAAATAATTTAAAAGGCCATCATCCAAGCATCCAGGGTTTTATTGACTTAATACCAAAATTTTTGCTAAAGCCCAGGTTTGAACCCAAGATTTCTCCAACACCTCTCATGGCCATTAACCACTTAAGTAGACATTTAATTGTGTCATTTCATTACACATTTAAATACCTATATACAACCTCCTTACGGATCCACACTTAAGGCCCAATACTTCTAGGCCCAAATTTGGGGTGTTACAGTTTTAGAAAACTTACTAGATCGGCGCTGGAGATTCGGTGTACCACATTCTCAGTCAAATATTTCAAATCATTTGAAAATCAGTTCTTAAAATCAAAAGTTTAAAACCTAACTCCACAGCTGAGTTTTGTAACCTGGCTCTGTTGCAACTAAATGTAACACACCAAACCCAACTTGGACATTATGGTCGAATCTGGGGATGTCACATGATAGGGTGTTTGAAAACTAAGTTTCTACAATAAATCTTTTTCCGTTTCATTACTCTTGTCGACTCCAAAATCGCATACTTATTTACTCAATTGTTTTAAAACTCAATTTATTGCTGAAGCTTTAGAAGTTATTTAATTTATGAAAAATCGAGTTAATGAGGAAAATCCGTCCATCTAAAAAAACCTTTTATTTTAGTGAAAACCATTTGTTCGTTGAGTTTGTGCAGTTATCAAATCCATAAAAACAGTATAAAATACAAAATAAAAGCAAATAGTCCAATTTACATCAGAAATAACCCAGAAAATAATTAAGAAACAAATACCAAAATTGAAATTAAAACAATTTAAAATACGTGTGGCCACCGTCGAGTCCTCCGTTGCACCAATCCATCAAGCCTGGGGATTACTTGTGCACATTAAATAGAGAGGGGTGAGTTTACGTAAACTTAGTGTGCAATCTCACAGAAAACAAACAACAGCAAATCACAGTGCACAGTTAAAACAGTCCTGGGCCTATGCCTTTTTTTAGTGCTAGTAATAGTTTGGGCCTTAGCCCATTTCAGTATAGTATTAAATATGCAGTAGAGCCTTAGCCCATCGTAGTATCAGTAACAGTCATAAATATTCAATAGCAAAGTCCTACCCAACCAGCTTCTACACACCATCTCCGTCCAACCCTACACTCCTTGTGGGGATTAAATCAACCCACCCATCCCTACACTCCAGATAGTACTGAATGCGGTACCTAAACAATAATTTAAAGTTGAGCTGCCAAATATTAGGCTTAAGGCCTTTCAGTACACTTCCTCCAAATATCATCATCCCAAACCAATGCAATGCAAACATACAATATGTCATGCTTTTATGCAACCATTAGTCATACGTATACATACATATATCAGTAATCATGCATAATTTATCATTCATCATATACACTCAGATCATACATTTAGGGGTCTAGGTTACGCTTCCCGACCTTACAGTAGGTTCACATTTGACTTGGGCAACCCATGTAACCCTAAGAATCATTTCAGATAAATAGGCTTACACGCCCATGTGGCTTGACTGTACGGGCCCACACGGCCCAAATCAATGTAGCCCGTATGTTACACACGGCCTACATGGCCATTACACGGCCGTGTCTTGTGCGTACAGCTTGGCCTCATTTATCACACACCCGTGTTATCTTACATGGGTGACCATACGCCCTTGTGGCGTCGACAGTGAGGTTTTTTACTTTCGCCAAAACCTCGTTTTCTATGAAATCGAGTACACAACCGGCTTGTTCTCAATGCTATCACAACCATGAGCACTCCAAAACCTAAAAATCGGTATTCCAAGCCCAATTTTAGTGACACTGACGAAACTTGATTGAAAATCCAATGAGATGATCAACTTCCAACCAATAAAAACCTTACCTTTGACCGTGAACAGCGTTTTTACACCACTTCAATACTGATCGAAAAACTACAGCCCTTAACCTTCTCTAAAAAAAAACAAAACCCATCAATCAATATCTCAAAAATCAAAATAACCGCCCTTACTACTCTTATCGAAACTTAGCAAACCCGCATGAGTGCAATCAACGTTGCAAATACAAAATAAAGGAATGGATTCGAAAGAACAAAGCAAAAAAGAGAGGGGAAGATGCTGCTGAATTTTTACAAAAAGATAATCGAAGGAACTTCTGATAACTCTCTATCCCAACTCCCCTTATTTTTCTCCAGCAAACTACCCACTACTCAGAATTCCTGTTTGACCAAAACTCTCTCGGTCAAACAAGCAAAAATAGACTTCCACGCTAGCGCAAGGATTCGAACTCCAGACCTCCAACACACCAACACATATCTTAACCACCAGAACAGTAGGCCCATTCTGTTATGGTTTTACAAATACTTAAACATAAGCCCACTGTTCAATTATAAGGCTTAATTCAGAAAAATGCCAAAAATTGCCAAAGCTAGGGCTTAAACTTGGGACCACTCACACACACCCAGAACACTTAACCACTAAAGTAGATACACAGTTGTGTCACATTTTCGTAATAATAAGAATAAGAATTTTGGGGCGTTACACCGACCCACAGCGCATGTAAGCATTATAGCCACAGTTACAGTTACATGTAAAGGCACACTTTGTGTAAGCATTTCTCAAGTATCCGATGTTATTCAATTTGGTTCAATGTGTAATTAAGGTTTAAAACGAAAAGGTACGTATATGAAATGAGCTATTTTATTAAGAATATGGAATGGAAAATGTAAAATGTGTAAATGGATTGAAAAGGTAACAAACGGAATATGTGATGGATGGTTTATATATTGAAATCCTTTTCATGATATGTGTTATGTTTCATAGGTTGATATATTTTTAAATATATCTACTAATTGTGTGAAGTCTTGTGGACAGGAAAGAGAAATATTCATATGATCTAATGAGTAATGTTGAATGGTTTAATTTTTTTATGTTTGGTAAGTTTAAGTTTCCTTTACACGAGCTTACTAAACACTAGTTGCTTGTAACAACCCGATTTTGGGCCTAGTCAAAATAAATCACTATTCTGACACTGAAGAAATTATTTTTAATGATATTTTATGTGTTATAGCATGATTATATGAGTTCATGAAAGTTTTAGTGAAATAATTTTAGTGATTTCATGCTTAATTCTGAAAAAGGACTAAATCGCATAAAGGGAAAAAGTTTTGTTTTGCTAGCTAAATATGTTAAATAGCTAGAGAACTAAAATTTGGGGGTGTAAAGTGAAAATAGACCCTAAATAGGGTTCTTGGCAGGCCATAGAGAGAAAGAGTTTCAAAAGTCAAAGTTGTGGGTATTATGTAGCTTTTTTTGGCATTAAAATAAAACAAAAAGAAAAAGATGTCATCTTTTCATCTTTCTTCCTTCCCCCACCGAAAATAATAGAAAAAGAGGGGTTTTGAAAGCTCAAAATTTCAGCAACTTCCATCCCATGCAAGTAAGTGATTTTGATGACTTTTCTTGATGATTTTTACATTTTTAGGACCCCTAAAGCTTAGTCTAGCTATTGAGGGGACTATTTTGTAAAATGGTTGAGATTTTAGGGTTTTTACATGAAAGAATGTGTGTTTTTAACTGAAATTTTATCGAATAATATGAGTCTTGGTTGTGTAATAAACAACTTTTGTGAAAGGATTTTCATGGAAAATACCTAAAAGGGCAATTTTGTAAAAGTTATAAAATAGGTTGTAATTGTGTGAAATAGTGAAAATTTTGGGTTTTCATACGAGTAATAATTGGTCGGTTAGGCTTGGCTAATAAGGAGATTCAATAAAAATAGATTTCCGGGCCTAAGGGTAAAATGGTCATTTTGTGAAAGTCTAGAGGCAAAATGGTCATTTTGCCAAAAATGTGAATTTTGATTCTCCAAATTTATTTAGTGATTAAATGAGTGAATTTCATCATGTTAGATCAAGAAAATCAAGATTTAGGCTTAAATCGAGAAAGTGCGTGGTTAAGGACAAAAAGAGAATAATTAGCCGAAATTGCAATTGAGGTCAGTCTATGTGATTAAATGAGCATGATATTTATGCCATTATTATTATACTTAAAAATCTATCTTTCCATGATTGTATTAAAGTTTAGGTTGATGATATTGTATATGAGAAAGTGATGTCAAATGTAAATAACATTTATGTGTTGATTGAATGCTTAGAGATTTGATGGAATATGATATTCCATTGAAATGAGTAAGTTGTATGTAAATAGTACAACTATATTGTTATTATATGTGTTTAAATTGATATAGCATGAACCGCTTGGTTGTGGAAACGATTATGTTTGATGAATATTGAGATAGTAGAATTCCCGTTTGAACCTTAAGAAACAATTTGGATATTCATGCCATGACATTCAGGTTATTTGTGTGCCAGTGTAAGACATGTCTGGGACATGCATTGACCTCGAGATGTAAGCCAGTGTAAGACATGTCTGGTACATGCATCGGCTACGAGATGTGTCAGTGTAAGACCATGTCTGGGACATGGCATTGGCACCAATATGTGAGAGCTAGTGTAAGACCATGTCTGGGATACGGCGTCGGCCTCGATGTTGAAAGTTAGTGTAAGACCATGTCTGGGACATGGCATCGACTTGATGGATGATCCAGTGTAAGACCATGTTTGGGACATGGCATTGGTATTATACCCTATGTTTGAGGCTTTGTGAATATCAGATAGCTTTCTGAATGGTCAACGGTGAGAGTTACGCTTTAAGCTAAATGAGAAAGGTTGTGACCATATTGTGAGTGGTACAGGTACTTACATGCAATTGATGAGATTTGAATTCGATTCATGTTATATAACTAGTAAGGAATGAATATGAGCATGTTGAGTAACACAGGTATGTATGCCAAGCTCATGAGAAATTATTTAGTTTATGATGCACATTTGGTGAAGATGTAAATAGGTAATTCAAGCTTATGAGAATGATTTTGTGATGACCTTGTGATTATAGGTCTATACTTGTGATATATGAATATGTAACCTTACCAATGTGGTGAAAATGAATTAATATGGTGTGATAAACTTAGTATCATTAATTTACACTAAAACAATTTTTGATAGCAGCCATAGTCCAACTTTGAAAATCCACCAAAAATTTTGGAAGCTGAGTTAGAGGCTGAATAAAATATGAAATTAAATCCTTATGAGTCTAGTTTCACATAGAAGAAATGATGTAAGCAAAAGAGTTTCATATTATGAAATATCTAAATTGTTGTGAGATAGAGTCAGAATGACTTCGAAATCCCCTATTCTGATTTGAGAAAATCATTGAAAATTGTAAAAAAAATATTTATGGGTTATAATTTATATTCTTATAATTCTTAATGAGTCTATTTCCAAGAGAAATAGACAGTAATATCATCTAAGTTTTATATTATGAGATATTAATTTTTAGTGAAGAGGGGTCAGAACTGTTAGACAACGAAAAAGGGGTAACTTTAAGGAATAAATTGTACTAATTGGCTAAACCAAAAATTTTGAAAATTTTGTGTTAAGAAGATATGTGAGTCTAGCTTCAGGTAAAATTAGTATAAATTAATTTGGAGTTCCGTAGCTCCAAATTATATATGATTTAGTGATAGTGACTTGAGAAAATAGCTTGACTGGAACATGAGTAAAAATGCAAATAGGGTTGTGTTACCATGAGAAGCAAGTTGATAAATTGCTTATTATTTTCATACAGTCTTACTAAGCTATAAAGCTTACTCCTTTCCTTTCCTTTCCTTTAGTGTTTTCAGGTTAGCTCGGGGTTGGAGATCGTCGGAGGCAGCATCACACTATCAAGTCGCTACCTTCGGAATAATGAAGTATATATTAGAAATTTCAAGTGAGTGGCATGTATAGGGATCTACTTGATTGACATGTATTATTTTTCTTTGGCCAAATGTGTTGGCTTATATTGAGTATATGGCCATGAGATGTGGCTCATATTGATTATGGCTTGTAAGCCTAGCTATTCATGTCATGTCTAATGTTTATAACATGATTATGTTTGTTTGTCATGCATGGTTAGTAATATGACATGTGTGTTGGATGTATGCTCTATGACCAATTGAGGTGGTCATAGTTATGTAGTAATTGCACAATATAAACACAACGTGATAATGATTTGAACATGAGTGCTTGATAGATAAGTTGGTAACCAGAGTATAATGGTAAAAATGGTCAATGACAAGTCTTATGGATGTGAAATAAGGAATTGAGACTTGGTATTGCATGAGTAGATGCATTACTTGTAAGAGGACATGTTAACGTTAAGGATATGTCTTAATAAAGAGTGTTTAATCCCTAAAATAATTTCATGATTTACGACTTTGTTGTGCATAAGGTTGTAAGAGATTATGGGTAACATGAAGGCTTGGAAAATAGCCTAAGTGTTGGCCACACGGGCTGAGACACGGCCGTGTGTCTCAACCATGTGAGGGGCACGACCTGGAGACATGGGCGTATGGCCTAGCCGTGTGGTTCGATGTGCATTCTGACATCATAAACAGTGAATTACATGGCCTAAGGACACGGACGTGCCAAAGGCACACCAACGTGTCATTATGTCCACATGGGCGTGTGACCCTATTTCATGGGAAAATTTTCTAGGTTTTCCTGAAACTTCTCAAAGTTCTAAGTTTAGTCCAAAATTAATTCCGATGAATGTTTTGGGCTTCGTAGACCCAAATAAGGGACAACATGCATGTGTTTGAAAGGTTTTGAATTAAAAGAGATTCTATGGCCCAGTTTTTGCATGAATGTGTATGTTTAAGTCTGGTAATGCCTCGTATCCTGTTCCGACGATGGACATGGGTAAGGGTTGTTACATTTAGTGGTATCAGAGCATGGTTTAGTCGGTTCTTAGGCTAACATAGCACGTGTAAGAGTCTAGCTATACATGCCACAAGTCTGTGATAGTGTGATGTCTCCTGCCGCAAATGAGAACAATCTTGTGTGGGCAAGGTACTCTCCAACCGAGCTACACCCAATCACTTAGATAATGATGCTAAAGTATTCAATAAAGTGCATTTATGAAGAGTTGAAACTCGAAAAGGTACGAACAAGAATTTGTGAAATGTATATGTACATATTTGTGATATGATGAACATGAAATGGAATGTGTACATGGTATAATGAGCTTATCTATGATTGATTGATAATCCCATGGTGTACATGATTGATTTGTTCGAGTAATACATGTGTTTAGATAACTTACTAAAAATACAGGTAGAAAGAATGTTCATGTATACTTATTTGAATGAATATGGTTGGCAAATGCACATAGTCTGAGTATAAGTGTTAAATTGCTTGGAGTGATTTACATGTTTGTAATAATATGCATACGATGATGTGCAAAATGAAAGTACAGATTGGAATATACTTATCCATGTTTGTTGGCTCTCTTATGATGTTATGTACATGACTAGTTTGATTAAATGAATATGATAGGTGAAGTTACTCAGAATTCATAGAGTGCATGTATGAGTATACTTGTCTAAATGAGATAACTGAAAAGTTGGCGTAAAACGAATATGAATGTTGGTCTGTCTGAAAGGAATGATATGATTTTCATGATGTTACTATGATGATGAAAGTTGTGTTACATGTGTATGTATATAATAGTAGAGTCAGAGGCCCTACGACCTCACCCCCTTACCAGAGTGGTGTATTGTAATGGAATTTCACGATATTTGCATTGAATAAATTTAAAAGTATGAAACCAAAGAGTTCAGTGGAGAAATATCTATAAACACGATTAGAGATTGAGAATGAGTTGATAAGTAAGCCAGAGCTAGAAAAGTATTAGGTTGACATAAAGATTATGTGAACTATGCAGTATCACAATTAGAGAAGAAATGTACTTTGGTAAATCGAATTACTCAGGTATGAGGTTGAGAAAGTGTAATGATATGGGATTTTTGATGACAGAAATAGTTAGAGGAATAATATTTGAAACCTGGGATGTCTGAGTATGAAAGTCATAGTGAGTAGATGATGACTGTCTCTCTTGATATATTTTAAGAGATCGTTGTTCTTGGAAGTATTATAGTGGCTATCTATCTTCTGATGAAATTCTTATTATATGAGAATGTTATGTGATCTTAATGTCAGACGAAGACAGTGTCGGTCTGACTGGTTTATAATCTGTTTTGCTCTACTTCTCTCTGGTATTCTATTATATTCAGTCTGATGGGAACTTATAAGAAAATACACATGATGCTATAATTCTGTTTCTCTAAATTATTGTATTTGATTCCAGTGGGATTAAATGATACTTTCTTCTAGACTTTTTTCCTCTGAGGAATTATCGAAGTCTTTCATATTTTCTTAAGAGGTTATCTTTGGTCTTCCGATATAGTCCCGTAGCTTGGGATTTCTCTATCCTGGATTTCTTTATTTGGTTTTCTTGTTATCTTTGTTCCATAATCTGTCAATTATGACTCATGTTCAAAGTGTGTTCTTTAGCTTGCGATAATCATGTCAAGTGTGACTATGCTCCTGATTTGATCATAGTAATGCGATGATTTTAATATTTGGATTTCTCTAATTTACGTATAAGTATTTGACATCAGCAAAGGCCTAAGTGGTGAAATTTCGAATTTCGATTGGTATGATAGATCTCTTTTCTTCAGTAAGTTAATTGAAATTAATGCCTTCGATTGAGATATCTGTGTTATTTAGGATAATGTAATCATATGATTTTTTAGAAAGCATATTGTGGCTATGGGTACTTGGATAGAAAAATCCAAAACTTATACAGAAATTTAGCGAGGAAACCCTTGGGAATAGCGCATTAGTGATCGAATTTGGAACTCGACATTGTTGATTTTTGTGCATGAATTCTAGAAATGTTGAAAAGTTTAAGGATGTATATCAAGTGTCATCAGAATTATTTCTGCCTGTGTTAGCACTAGAATGGAGATGAGAAGAAGTTGATATGGATTTCATGTCCGGATTATTCCTGTCTCTGAAAGAGAAAAATGTTATGAGACTTATTGTTAAATGTTTGACGAGATATGTAAATCATACCGGTATATATTGAACTTTTGCTCATTAGATTCATGAAATTTTGTGTCTTTATGATTGTTGGATTTCTTGGAATTTTATTCTCCACTAATCGGATTGAGATCTGGGTTTTATATCATGATTTCTTGGGAAAGCTAAAGAAGGTTTTGAAATTTATAAGCAACTAAGAGTTGAATTGGTAAACAATTGGATTGTGTGAAATTATAGAGAGCATAAGACCAAGATGAACTGACTAGTTTCACTTTTCGAATTTGAAAAGATTCAAGCAAGAGTGTATATGTAGCATGATGGTATGGATCAGACTTTTCAGTGCATGAACTCTCTGATAGAGGTTAAGGTTTGGTGCAAGCGTCGTATAACGAAGAATCGTTCATGATTCAAATATGAGAAATTAATGAGACAAGTATTAAAAGGTACAGAACCGTAAAATTTCTTTAGCATTGATTGTGAGAAAGAGAAGTTTATGTGAGAAACCAAACCACTTTCCTGGTAAGATTTTCGGGGATGAAAGTCCCTAAGAGGGAGAATTGTAACAGCCTGATTTTGGGCCTAGTCAGAACAGTGGTTTCGAAACCACTATTCTGAGGGTGGAAAAATTATTTTTAATGATATTTTATGTGTTATAGCATGATTATATGAGTGCATGAAAGTTTTGGTGAAATAATTTTAGCGATTTCATGCTTAATTGCGAAAAAGGACTAAATCACATAAAGGGAAAAAGTTTTGTTTTGCTAGCTAAATATGTTAAATAGCTAGAGAACTAAAATTTGGGGTGTTTAAAGTGCAAATAGACCCTAAATAGGGTGCTTGGCCAGCCATAGAGAGAAAGAGTTTGAAAAGTCAAAGTTGTGGCTATTAGGTAGCTTTTTCGGCATTAAAATAAAAGAAAAAGAAAAAGATGTCATCTTTTCATCTTTCTTCCTCCCCCCACTAAAAATACCAGCAAAATAGGGGTTTTGAAAGCTCAAAATTTCAGCAACTTCCATCTCTTGCAAGTGATTTTGACGACTTTTCTTGATGATTTTTACATTTTTTTTGGGACCTCTAAAGCTTAATCTAGCTATTAAGGGGATTATTTTGCAAAATGGTTGAGAGTTTAGGGTTTTTCCATGAAAACATGTGTGTTTTTAACTGAAATTTTATGGAAGAATATGAGTCTTGGTTGTGTAATAAACAACTTTGTGAAAGGATTTTCATGGAAAACACCTAAAAGGGCCATTTTGTAAAAGTCATAAAATAGGTTGTAATTGTGTGAAATAGTGGAAATTTTGGGTTTTCATAAGAGTAATAATTGGTCGGTTAGGCTTGGCTAAAAAGGAAATTTGATAAATTTGATTCCCAGGCCCAAGGGTTAAATGGTTATTTTGCGAAAGTCTAGGGGCAAAATGGTCATTTTGCCAAAAATATGAATTTTGATTCTCCAAATTTATTTAGTGATTAAATGAGTGAATTTCATCATGTTAGATCAAGAAAATCGAGATTTGGACTTAAATCGAGAAAGTGCATGGTTAAGGACAAAAAGAGAATAATTAGCCGAAATTGCAATTGAGGTAAGTCCGTGTGATTAAATGAGCATGATATTTATGCCATTGTTATTATACTTAAAAATCTATCTTTCCATGATTGTATTAAAGTTTAGGTTGATGATATTGTATATGAGAAAGTGATGTCAAATGTAAATAACATTTATGTGTTGATTGAATGCTTAGAGATTTGATGGAATATGATATTCCTTTGAAATGAGTAAGTTGTATGTAAATAGTACAACTATATTGTTATTATATGTGTTTAAATTGATATAGCATGAATCGCTTGTTTGTGGAAATGATTATTTTTGATGAATATTGAGATAGTAGAATTCTCATTTGAACCTTAAGAAACAATTCGGATATTCATGCCATGACATTCAGGTTATTTGTGTGCCAGTGTAAGACATGTCTGGGACATGTATCGGCCTTGATATGTAAGCCAGTGTAAGGCATGTCTGGGACATGCATCGACTACGAGATGTGTCAGTGTAAGACCATGTCTGGGACATGGCATTGGCATCGATATGTGAGAGCTAGTGTAAGACCATGTCTGGGACATGGAGTCGGCCTCGATTTCGATAGTCAGTGTAAGACCATGTCTGGAACATGGCATTGACTTGATGGATGAGTCAGTGTAAGACTATGTTTGGGATATGGCATCGGCATTATACCCTATGTTTGAGGATTTGTGAATATCTGATAGCTTTCTAAATGGTCAACGGTGAGAGTTATAGTTTAAGATAAAGAAGAAAGGTTATGACCATGTTGTGTGTGGTACAGGTACTTACATGAAATTGATAAGATTTGAATTAAATTCATGTTATATAATTAGTAAGGAATGAATGTGAGCATGTTGAGTAACACAGGTATGTATGCCAAGCTCATGAGAAATGATTTCAGTTTATGATGCACATTTGGTGAAGATGTAAATAGGTAATTCATGCCTATGAGAATGATTTTGTGATGACCTTGTGATTATAGGTCTATACTTATGATGTATGAATATGTAACCTTACCAATGTAGTGAAAATGAATTAATATGGTGTGATAAACTTAGTATCGTTACACTAAAACAGTTTTGGACAGCAGCCATAGTCTGACTTTGAAAATCCACCAAAAATTGTGGAAACTAAGCTAGAGATTGAATAACATTGAAATTAAAGCCCTATGAGTCTAGTTTCATATAGAAGAAACGGTTTAAGCAAAAGAGTTTCATATTATGAAATATTTAAATTGTTGTGAGATAGAGTCAGAATGACTTCAAAATCTCCTATTCTAATTTGAGAAAATCAATGAAAATTGTACAAAAATAGTTATGGGTTATAATTTATATGCTTATAATTCTTAATGATTTTATTTTCAGGATAAATAGACGAGAACATCATTTGAGTCCCGTATTATGAGAGAATTATTTTTTAGTGAAAATGGGCAGAACTGTCAGACAGCGAAAAATGGGTAACTTTAAGGAATAAACTATACTTATTGCATGAACCAAAAATTCTTAGAATTTTATGGTAAGAAGACATGTGAGTCTAGTTTTAGTTAAAATTAGCAGAACTTTATTTGGTTTTCTGTAGCTCCATATATAAATTATTTAGTGACTGTGACTTGAGAAAACAGCTTGATTGGAACATGAGTAAAAATGCAAATAGGGTTGTATTACCATGAGAAGCAAGTTGATAAATTGCTTATCATCTTCATACGGTCTTACTTCAGGTTAGCTCAGGGTTGGATATCGTCGGAGGCAACATCACACTATCAAGTCGCTACCTTGGAATAATGAAGCATATATTAGAAATTTCAAGTGAGTGGCATGTATAGGGATCTAGTTGATTGACATGTAAATGTGTTGGCTTATATTGAGTTATATGTATATGGCCATGAGATGTGGCTCATATTGATTATGGATTGTAAGCCTAGCTATTCATGTCATGTCTAATGTTTATAATGTGATTATGTTTGTTTGCCATGCATGGTTAGTAATATGACATGTGTGTTGGATGTATGCTCTATGACCAATTGAGGTGGTCATAGTTATGTAGTAACTGCACAATATAAACTCAACGTGATAATGATTTGAACATGAGTGCTTGATGGATAAGTTGGTAACCAGAGTATAATGGTAAAAATGGTCATCAAAATGACAAGTCTTATGAATGTGAAATAAGGAATCCAGACTCGGTATTGCATGAGTAGATGCATTACTTGTGAGAGGACATGTTAATGTTAAGGACATGACTTAATAAAGAGTGTCTAATCACTAAAATGATGCCATGATTTGCGACGTTGTTGTGCATAAGGTTGTAAGAGATTATGGGTAACATGAAGGCTTGGAAAATAGCCTAAGTGTTTGCCACACGGGCTGAGACATGGCAGTGTGTCTCAACCGTGTGAGGGTCACATCCTGGAGACATGGGCGTGTGGCCCGACCGTGTGGTTCGATGTGCATGTTGATGTCATAAACAAAGAGTTACATGGCCTGAGGACACGGGCATGTCCCTATGTCCACACGGGCATGTGACTCTGTTTCATGGGAAAATTTTCTAGGTTTTCCTAAAACTTCTCAAAGTTCTCGATTTATTCTCAAATCAATTTCGATGAATGTTTTGGGCTTTGTAGACCCAAATAAGGGACGACATGCATGTGTTTGAAAGGTTTTGAATTAAAATAGATTTTATGGCCCGATTTTTGCATTAACGTGTATGTTTAAGTCTGGTAATGCCTCGTATCCTATTCCGACGGGGGACATAGGTAAGGGGTATTACATTGCTTATGTAGTTGTTTTTCTCTGTCTTGTAGATCATCGAAAAGCTCGATCGATTGGAATCACATTGGAGTACGATCACACTATCCAATCATCATTTTGCTAGTTTTTTGTTACTTTGGTTTAAGTTTAAAAATGGAATGTAATATGGCTTGAATGTTAACTTGGCAATTTGGTATGTTTGAGTGGTGCCTAGCTTATGTATGCCTTAATATTTTTTATCGATGATTTGCAAATAATGGTGTAAATAGGTGTGTTGTTGAACACTTACGCATGCCCATGTGATGATAGGTAAATCATGATTAAATGATAGGTATGGGTGAAATGGTTTTGATACGTTTGATTTGTGCTTAATGAATGAACTTGACATGTTGGTTGGATTGATTTTGATGTATGAATTGTGGTGCCTTTTGATGGCATATTGGTTAGGCTTATAGGATAGTTAATTTGGTATGTTTTGGAGTGTGTTTGAATGTGTTTTGGTCATATGAATTACTGTGGAAATGATGTGTCTTAGTGTGCAAGAATTGGTTCTAGATTTGGCTTGTTTTAGGGGCAACTTATGAAGCACATGGCCTAGGACACGAGCTGTCATACAGCCATGTGCCACACATGATCACCCTATACGACCGTGTGTCATTTTAATTTTTAGGTGTAGAATGAACCATATGGTCTTAGAGAGTTACACAGCCTGGCGACACAGTCATGTTACCAAACTTCGAAAGCACACACGGTCTGGCACATAGCATATTGCACAGTCGTGTGACCTTATTTCGAATACCCACACGAGAAGATACACTGGTTGGGACACAGTCGTGTGTCTCATATTTACTTACATGGCCTTAGCTATGTCACATGGCCTTGTAACCCTTGCTTCCCAATTTTTCAATTTTTTTAAAAAATTTCCTATTTTGTTTCAAATTAGTCCCTAGTTGTTTCCAACCTACTTTTATGACATCGTAAGCTCGAATTAAGGTCTGTAACAATGTTTATGCCATAAATAAATATTAGATTGAATATTATTATTTGAATTGATTAATTATTTTTAAAGGTCAATATTTGTTATGATTTGATCGGTAATGCTCCGTAACCCTAATCCAATGATGGAGACGATTTAGGGGTATTACAATTCTATTGTACATGGCTTTGAGGAAAATGGGGTAAAGGTCATTGAGCCACAAAATTGACTCCCATATACACATTAATTATATCACTCACCATATTAAGATAGGTACTATGAGGCTCTTCTCTAGGCTCTTGAAATTCGGACACATTATGAATAGCCCTTAGATCAGTGGTTGGAGCATAACTCTATACTTCATTGGAATCTACTCGATTGGATTCCGCTGGCATCTTTGATCTATAAAGGAACAAGTCAAACTGATTGGGAGTCATCATACTATCACAAGTTATAAAGTGGCAAGTATTTCTAGACTCAATACATGCTACGTTCAGTCCTAAAATTGACTAAACCGTAGCACTGATACCACTAAATGTAACACTCCTAACTCGTCTCCTTCACCGAATTAGAGCTACAGGATATCACGATAGCAAATAGGTTCAACTATACATATTCACAATAAAAAATCTATTTAATCATCATAGATTAATAATAATTTATCATTAATAGCATACATACAAAAATGAGCCCTAAATCAAGCATTTGAAACCCTGAAATCAAGTTAGAAACAAGTAGGGACTAATTTGAAATAAAAAAGAAAAATGTGGAAAAAACTACAAATAGGGTCACATAGCCATGTGGCTAGGCTGTGTGACAAGGCTGAGGTCGTGTGGCACTACACTACACGTCTGTGTCCTCAAATCGTATACAATTCGATGTGAAAAAATAGGGTTACACGATCGTGTCGCTAGGCCATATAACAATCTATAAGCCTGTGGAACATCCTGCACCTAAAATCAAATAAACCACATGGTTGTGTCATACAACCATGTGGAGCACACAGTTGTGTGGCAGACCATGTGTACCTAAATTCACCTTCAAACACAAGCCAATTCACATACCAAAACTTAGGTTCCAAGCCATGCATTAATCAACACTCAAACATATTCAAAATGTGCCAAAACATGTCAAGGTATACCAATTCACAATCAACCTATGTGCCTAACCAATCTGCCTTCATTGGTACCACAATTCAAACATAAACATCAACCGTTTAAAACTCAACAAATTAGCTTTCCATGCCAATACATTCACCAAATCAACATAAATCATGAAATGTCAAAATCATTACTTGAATTACATCAATTAACCTATCATGTATGTACAATTCAACAATCCATTAATGCATTATATTTCAAGCACACTTTTATGCTATCAAATACCAAACCAACAAAAGTACCATTAAAGATACATCAAACACATAATAAATATTTCAAATGGCACAAATAATAATCAAATGATCATAACATACATATACCAAAGTCCTATTTACATGCCACTTATAATCGGACCAATGTGAAAAATTAGTTACCGATTACATTGCCGGATAGTGTGATTTCCAAAGGTAATCAAATCGGCAGCTCGATTCGATAATCTATTAGGAAGAAAAACCAATACGAGGTAAGCCTACTTAAAGCTTAGTAAGTTCGTATTAAATGAAAACTTTAACTTATCATAAAGGACTTAACTTAAACCTTTCACAATAAAAATCATAACCAAGGTCACAACTTTATTTAATTTCCTATACACATCACAAGTATTACAAGTTAGTAAATTCATATATATGAAAACACGTAACTTCTTCATGTCAATAAACATATACAAGTAAACACATTTGATATACTATTCATCCTTGAACTATTCATTTGACATTTCACGTATTCGTTTAAAATATTCATTTCGAATGTCCTTTTTTACATATCTATATCCAAATAAACATTTCATAAAAACACTTCATATAACTATTTCTATATAACCGATTCATCAAATCTTTACATATATCTATTTCCATAACCTATTTATATAACCATTTCAGGTAACCATTTCATATAAACATTTCGTTTAACCTTTTCTTATATCTATTTCATTTTATACATTTAACACCCGATGAGCCAAATGAAATAATGTTGGATACGTGGGAACGATGCTCACAAAAGTTGTAACTATTATTGCTCACACGAGCTGTAACTGTAATTGCTCACACGTATTGTGGGTCGAGATGTTAGGTTACACGATGCTGCTCACATGAGCTGTGGAGAATCCACAACAAATGTAGGACCTTAGCCATAGGTAGGACATCCAAAACCAACACCCAAAATGGTAAATAGACCTAATGATATGTCATTTTTATCCTAAGCATTCATAAGGTTCATACTGGCCGTGATTCACATTCATATCATATAATTACTTAATCAGTTCTTTGTCACATGAATTCAACAATATAAATTTTCCATTTTCAATCATGACCCTCAATTATAATTTCATTTCAACTTGAACTATTCAAAGCTTTAAAATCATACACAAGCATACACAATTGTATTATACTACACAAACAACAATTAAATCAATTTATACGCTATACAAACTTACCTAAACTGATTTTGCAACAAACACGACTTTAAGGACTAATCAGCTATTTTTCATTTTTCCTCGTTTGTCTATCGATTGATCCATTTCTTGATATAAATAAAATAATTTAGTTCAATTAATCAATTCAATACATTAAAACACTTAAATTCATAGATTATACCCTTTAATGACATTTTACACTATTACCTTAAACTTTCACATTATATTCAATTTAGTCTCTAAACCCAAAATTATCACAATTATCACAAATTAACCCAAAAACCCTTGTGTTGAATTCTAAATGGTCCCTAAACAGCCCACATTTATCACTTTATCATAAGAATTTTATGTTATTTTACAATTTTAATATAATATCCTAAACTAGTTCTAGCAGTTTCAGGTATATTTTTCGGGTTTCGAGTGTGAACTAGAAATTTATAGGGTTTCTAGTCTTTTTTTAATTTAATTTAGGTGGTTAATTTCATCTAAAATCGATTAAATAATAATCCAAAAAATTATATATATATATTTGAAAATTTAATTTTAAAGATTTTAAATAATTATTGGTGAAAATAATCAATATAGGTTGAAAAAGAATTTTAAATTTTTTTTATTGGAGGTAATTTAAGTAAATTTTCAATATTAATTAAATAGGATTTAATTGTAAAATAAGGGAAATTTAGAGTGTTTATGTGGCAAATAAACCTTAAAATTTGAAATTTTCAAGGGAAAGGATTCAATAGTAAAGTAAGGGAAATGTGGGAGTGGCCATTAGGCAAAATTTCCAATTTTTAAAGTTCTGTTGGGTGGTTTCAGTTTTAAAACTAATGTATCCAACCCACTTTTCACACATTTTACATCATATTAGAGAGCTTTAAAATTTATTCTTTACATGATTTTAAATATATATCATCAGTGAATAGATCCAACCAATTTCCTTCGCAAAATAATCTTTCAATTCACCCAAAATTATTCTCAAAAGTAGCCAAAAATATTCTAAATTTTCTCAAGTGTCTTGAAAATCAAGATTTTCAATTAACGAATTTAGAGCAAATCAAAGGTAATCTTCAATCCTAAACTTTTTTTATGATGATTAGAAACATTTTTACATGATTATAGAGTCAATTAAAGGATTTTTATCAATGTCATCTTCTTAAAAAAAATAATGGTTCTTTAATGGTGGATCTTGAATTTTGAGAGGAAATCCACAAATCAATAGATGTTCCAACTCAAAATGGATCTATTAAAAGTTTTTTCATCTTATTTATCAAGATTAAACATGATTTGTGAGGTAATTTAAAGAAATCTGAATTTCATCATCTCCATGAACTGATTTTCTAGAATTTTGTGAAATTGATATAAAGATAAAATTGATGCTTAGTATAAGTGCAATTGGTCTAGTATTGATGATTGAAAGTGTTTAGGAGGGCTAGAGAGATCGATTTTGTGAGGAATCAAGGTTTCGACTTGATGTTACAAATCTAGTAGAGAATTTCGATTAGTATAGTTAATTAAAATTCGTGTTTATTAGAGCATTGGAAAAGTGGTAATGTCTACTTTATCACTTTTGAAGCTCCGAATCTTGAAGAGGACCGAAATAATCGCAATTAAAGATTGGATTTGCTTGGTTGATAATTTGTTTGTGGTAGAATAAATTGTATGGTGAGTGTTTCTAAGGGTGATTTGATAAATTGACCCTCATTTATGTTTAATTAGTAGCTTAGTTGATGATTTTAATTAATTAATTAAGGTGGAATGGCTGATTTTTGTAAGATTGATATTATATGTACAAGACTTGAATTTTTATTGAATAATGGTAAGCATTTAGGTGATTTTGCACAATTTAATTGCCTATCTATATTATGATTGAAGCATGTTTATTGGAGTTTTGATCATGATATATTGGTGTTACTTTTGATAATTGAACATTGGAAAATGGCAAATGAAATGCTTGATTTAATTGGGTGTTAAATGCTATGTTACATGTTACACAAAAGTATTTTGTCACATTAAATTGAACACAATAATACTCAACCTGATTAAGTCATGACAAATGTATGTCAATATATTTATGTGTGATTATTGTTATATCATTCAATGTTTCTAAGCCATGAATAATTGATTCTTGATATTGATAAATCATATGGAAATTAAATTGATATGTTTCATTATTATGGCTGATAATTGGTGATTCATTGGATGTGATTTAAGCATGTTTGGGATGTTGATTTACTAGTCGTTTTTATTAACATTCACTTAGCTTTTTAAAGCTCACACCCTCACAATTCATGATGATAATCATCGGGCTTGAGAAGCTAAGGAGCTGAGCAAGAAAGTTCCAAGAGATTTAGGCTTGGTAGAGACTTTATTACACGTTTTAGAGATTGTAATTGGGCATTGTGGAACTCCCGGGAATTAGTTTAATTTTGATTGTAATTGGACATTGGACATTTTATTTTGAATGGTTTTATAATAATTTTGAGGCATGTTTGAGTTTAATTATTGAATGATTTATAGTGTATTGTTGCTTGATAACACCGTGATTGATAATACGGTGTGTGAGGCATGAAATGTACACTAATGATTATTAAAATGAAGCTTCCATGGAGTGGTTTTCTAGCGACTAAGGTACGCCACTTGTTTTATTTATTCGGTGTTTATTATGCATGGAATTGATTACCTAATTCTATTTAATTGATGCTTAATTGATGTCAATAAATTCAATTGAAGGTGTGTGTATATGTATGTTAATTAATCGTAGTTAAATCGGGTTTAATTGGTCATTAAAATATGCAAAATCGGGCTTTAAAACGAGTTTTTCACAAAAATAGGTGCAGTAGTTTTCACACGGGCGTGTGTGATCGATCTAAAAGTTTTTCACGATGCGAATGTGGTCGTTTAATGAGACATGGTCTGGGGGACGCAGCCATGTGGGTTTTGGGGGCTTGAATTTTTGTCTTTTTTAATTGGTTCTAATTTGTCTAAGTTAAAATTTAGTCTTGAAAATTAATTAGTCTAATTAGAGCCTTAGATGATAAGGAAACTTGGTAAAATTTTAGGATTAGTTCGTAATGGGTAATATTCAATAGGAACGAACTTAATTTATAATTCAGAATAAGTCCTGATAGCTTGCATTTTTTACAATTTAGTCCCTAATAATAAAACTTGAATTAGCCATAGTAAACGAACTCAAAGTAAGCTAAAAAATTTTAAGCTTGTATAATTTGACTAAAATAAGGTTGGTAAACACTTAGATCTAAAACCGGATTAGTTTTACCATAGGTGGTAAAATAAAAAAATTTCCCTTAGGTTAAATTACCTAGGAAAAGTTTAAAATGGGCTCATAATTTGCTTCCGCATTAATAAATAACTAGTAATTAGATAAGATTGAGGTGTTATAAGGTTAGGGTGTGTCTTAGGTGGTCGTTAGTGAGAAAGTCACTTAGGTGGCTAGTGTAATGCTTCGGATTCAAGCCGGTCCGTCCTAGTCAAGTTTGGGGTGTCACATTTAACAACTTAGTCCTTCAACTTTAAAACTAACAAAAATAATTTTACAAAATAGTCATATTTAACTATCAAGCTTAATAAGCTATCATTAAACTTCAAAAGCACCACAAATCCATCCATGGAAAAATTCTAAACATTTAATATTTTTACAAATTAGTCCTTCGGCTTAGCTAGATTAAGCTACAATGATCTCAAAAACATAAAAAAAAACTAAAAGCGGGCACATAAGGCACTTACATGCAATGGCTGATTGTGAAGGAAATTTTGAAGCTTTCATAGCTTCCTTTAATGGAGAGTTTCGGTGTTCCAAAGAAAAAATGATAGAATATGATGAATCATGATATTTTTATTTTACTTTTAACATATATTTTTAATATTATAATTAAAATATTTTACTTAAAAATCTTACACCAATGCCACTATCTTTTAAAATAATAATGATTTACTTTTGTAGATTTTATGATTTATTCCTTTTTACTTAATTAACTATCGAATCAGTCAACAATAAGATACTAATACCTTCATTGAACATTTGCATTAAAACTTATCATGTCAAACCTTTCAATAATAAGATATCGATACCTTCATTTCATAACATACCAATTTCTCAATTCTTCATTCTTGAATCTATCGATCAAGGCTCATAATAACTGGTTCACATGATCATTTACATGCCTTCTCTATCATGAATTGCATATATGCACATATAGTTCCAATTAATAATATCAATTCAATTCAATTCAATATCATTTACCAACTTTATACTTTACATTCCCCATTACTCGAACTCGGACTCAACAAAGATACATGGACTAACCAACCAACACACCAATTTGGCACCAAAATGCATTATCGGATAAATCGAAGCAAACATATTGGCACATAAGTGCATCATCAAAAAAACCAGAATAATATATTGGCACATAAGTGCATTATTGGAGAAGCCAAAGTATAACCTGTACACAATCTAATCCTATGGCATGCCAACTATATCTGACTCTGCTTGAATAATTAATAGGTTATCAATATTCAATTACATGTCATATCTAATTCACTTATCATAATCTAATTCATTTCATTATCAATCCTTACGTTATCAAATTCATATAATCACATATGTAACAACATTACTCCATATCATTTCCATTACCAGTTCATATTGTAAATCATATATCAAATTATAACATTTTTATTTCTATTTTATTCAATCTATACCAATCTTTTGACAATCTATATCATCATCATTTATGAACCAAATAATGAAAATGCTACTTATCTCATTAAAGGGTATCATGTCAAACATATGTGTATGTATGCATATGTATATATTTTTTAAAAATTGAACTTGAATCATAAAAGTATAAACCAAAATTGTCATTTCGTTAATAACTCTTGCATTTTATTTCCCTCTCGACGGCCTGACATCTTCTTGAGCTATGTTTGATAATTCAATAATAATAAATAGCTTCAGTTAACGCTCGATTCAAATCAAATACATAGTCTCTCATATTTTACATTTTATTCAATTTAGTCCCTATAATCGAGATATGCATATTTTTGTATATTTAGCATCGAATCAAAATCTGATTTCCCATTTTTGATTAGGGACCCTATACTTTCTATTGACATTATAATCTCATGATAGTTTTCATGTAATACTCCTACCCATATTCATTGCCGGAATAGGGTATGAAGTATTACCGGAGTTTACGAATTAAATTTTTTTTAACTCAATATAACCCCTTTATAGATATCTAACCTTCCATGCAATTTTAAACCAAAAACAATCCACATCAACCAATCCAATTCAACATATTTTCAAGATAAATTCACGCATAATAAGATAGCCTCATCACACAACAAAACCAAGATTTGTTAGCCATACCATTGGCTGACCTTACATTCATTTCACAGAATCATTTACTTTATTAGCTTATACATGCCATTGATTTCCAAAATAAATTTTCTTTATATACCGAAGTTCGGAGGTTGATAGTGTGATGTGTCTCCGACTAAATACGACCTCCAAGCTCTTATCACTACAAAATAGGGGAAAAGGAAACAGGGTAAGCACTTTGTGCTTAGTAAGCTCATTTAACAAGAATTATACTTACCTAATATTTTCAATATAATACAATAAACATTTCTATGTCTATTCAATGCATTATTACCCTAACATGCACAAACTTAACATTCAAGTTAGTACAATAATTTCCATGCACCAATAATATGTACCATGATTGATGAGCTCATCAATCTCATAATTTCCATTTCCTTGTTATTTTTCCATATTTATCCCGTTGAATTTATCGAAATTTCGATGGATTTTCAGAGGTACACTTTTAGTGTACAATTCCAGGTCCATCAATTCATATTCATGTGCGCACATTTCCATTTCAGAGAGCACACTCCCGCGAACCTCAACCTTGCAGTGGGATTACCAGCCCAGGCTAAATCCCCTGCAATATAAACTCATAGATTATTGTCGGGATTACCAATCCAGGCTAAATTCAGACCCTGATTCGGGAGGGCTATATCAGGATAGGATCACCTGTTCGGGCTTGATCCTTTTTACAGTCAATTCCTTTTCAGAGATCCATCGAATTTTCCTTTCATTCAACCGGGATTTCTTCCTCTTTTATCAAATATATCAATGTTTCATAAATTTCCATATAATTAACATTCAAATCATATTCATGTCAAAAACATGCATTTCAAGCATTTAAGAATATAATTCAAGTTACATGAACCTACCTTGATACTTGTTCGTGTACAAAAATCTACTAATCCTGAACTTTATCCTTTCCTCGATCTAGCTTCGTATTTGAATCTTCTGGATTTGGTGCAAAAATTATGAAATACCAGCTTAGAGAACCCTCCTACGGCGTTTTTAGCTGTTGGAATTGAAGAGAAATGAAGAGAAATCTAGATATTTCCTATTTAGTCCTAGCTTTATGTAGTTAATTTTGCAATATTCCAATTTTTCCCTTAATTTATCAATTTTCCTGCTGATTTCATGCCCTTGCCGTCCAGCCTAGATAAATTTTGGGTCTAATTGCCTTTTAAATCCTTTCTCATTAGACTCTTAAGCTATTTAATCATTCTAGCAACTTTTACAACTATTACAATTTACTCCTTTTTATTTAATTAACTACCCAAACATTAAAATTTCCTAACGAAATTTTAATACCACATTACTAACATTTCATAAATATTTATAGTTATTTTCGACTCGGTTTTACGAGATAGAGGTCCCGATACCTTATTTTACCCAATTTCTTCAATAATTTCTTTTTCTAACTAACCATTAAATCGGTGAAATTTTTCTATCAATATTTTCATACGATTTTCCTATCATATCAATTTTCATGCAAAAATATTGAAATAAATTTCTCTTTAAATCGGATTTGTGGTTACGAAACCACTATTCTGACAACCTTGAATTTAGGCCATTACATTTCAACTTATTCAATTTAGTCCTTAATGTTACAAAGTTATCTAACAAGCTTAATTTGCTTTATGACTTAGTCCTTATCATGATCTAAGAGTCAAATTCATCAGCTTAGTGGACGTTCATTGTTCTCAACTTCCAACCTAATGATCTTCTCCGCTTTTTCATAGCATGAACTGATTCGAGTGTGGGTTTGAACCAATTGAATCGAAACACAAACCTAGAAAAAGTTTTCTCTCTTTTATTTGGGGTAAAAACAAAAAATTCTCTCTTCTTTAATAAAAATTGGTAGAATTGTTATTCTAGAAAATATATTTAATATTTGATAATAAATTATCTCTATTTTTTGGTAGAGTAACAATCTCTCGAAGTTGTGTTTTATGCCCTACTGATGCCATCTATTTATAAGAAGAGAATGTAGAACTTTTGTTGAGTTGTAGTGGTTTATTTCAAATAGAAAAACAACTTCCTACTTAGAATACAAGTAGGTGGACAGCACACCCTAGTATTCCTACTAGGGTTGTCCACCCTTCATTTTATATGAGGGGTTTTGGGCCTCTTTCACATCGGGTCCAATTACGAGTACTTCCTGGGCTTTTTGACCCAGTACTTTGTAGTTTTATCCAACCCAATTTGTTTTTTCTATTTCCTAAAATAAACTTTACTATTCTATATTAAATAATTTTTTCATCCTTATTTTACTCTTAGTAAAATTTTGATGATTTTACCCCTGGTAAAATTTCAAGAAAATATGTTTAATATTTTAGAACTCAACATGTTCATTGTGGTCGAATGGTTTATTTTAATTTTATAGCTTCAGAATAGCTCAAAAACGTAAACTCATTCTTCCGATCATTTTTAAGTAATCCATATAAAATTGCAAATGAATCATATCCATTTCCATTTTGGAAACCTACATTTATTTTTAGAGAATTCCATTTTTCCATTTTGGAAAAAACCATAATCATTCCTGAAGTTTCTCATTTCTCTTTTTCTATTCATTTCATTCATTTCTATTCAAACATGCAATTCATTCCTCGTTTCATCGAGCTAGCGAAGGGACCGATTGAAAATATTTAATTAGGGCTCAAATGATTTATAATTAAGTCCCAACTTTTCAGCTATTAATTATAAACTCATTTAGTCACGAAGCCATTCAACTATAATATCATGCTGAGCTCTCTCTAACAACATATCATTACAAAAGTAAATACTCAGTGCTCGTCCAATGACATTGTCAAAAGTGTGTTACCCTCATAGGATATCCTTGATCTCTTTGGGATAATATTCATTCCCCCAATATGATCCTATTGTATCTCATGGTAACCACTACATCTTCCTTCATGAAAAGTCAATTACTATGGAATAGTAATTAAGTTATTCATCACAAAGACGAAAGACCTATGGCCATGTTTACTTTTCATCAGCCATGTAATTCCAATGAGAAGATATCATTTACCCGTGTCTCGGGCCATGAATTCCACTGTTTTGAATTGCGCTACATACTGTAGAATTCATACACCCAATGGACAAGCTTTCGATTCCTTACCTTGTGACAACCCAAAATTGACCCTAGTCGGGAAGTGGTTTCGGGACCACAAAACCGAGTCATAAAAATAATTGATTTCCATATTCTATGCTTATTATGTGTGTACATGAGTATGTGGAAGTTTCATTCTCCAATTTTGCCAATTGCATGAGAAATTATTAAATAGGGATTGATATGAGACATGGTGAAAATATGATAGGCTAATTTAAAATGGTCTATTAATGCATGTTGTGAAAATGATGGGTTTGCATGTCAAATTACCCAAAATTTGAGCTAGTGGTTGGCCATGCTATGGGTGGAAACATGTTGGGAACATGTTGGCCTAGTGAGGTATGTAGGAAAAAAATAAAATAAGGGGCACGGGCATAAAATAATGAAAAGGAGTATGATGAATACAAAAAAAAAATGTGTGTAGTTGTTTCCCCCCCCATTGCCGTGAGCTAAAGAAAAGAAAGGAGAAAATTTTTGTTCATCCTTTCTCATCTTCATTTAGCCGAAACTAGAAAGAAAAAAACAAAGAAAAGAAAATGCTCATCCTTTGGTTCATCCTTGGCCAAAAATTTTAAGGAGGAAGGAAGAAGAAAGGTTGAAGAGGTTCGGCCATGCATGTAGCTAGGCTAAGGTATGTTTGATGATGTTCCATGAGATGCATGCATGTTTTAGTTGTTAGCTTGAGTTCTACCTAGCCCATGGTCTAAATCTTGCTATGTGATGGAAATGACACTCGGCCATGGATGCATCATTCTTGGTTGATGTTTGATGTTGTGGTGATGAGGCATGAGGATGAGTTAAGATTCGGCCTAGGTGGAGTTTGTGTTAATGCCATTGCATGCTAAATATGAAGCTTGTTAATGATGCATGTGATGGTGGCTTGATGATTCTTGAACCTCCTTTTTAGCATTTTTGAGTGAGCACATATGTGCATTGGTTGCTAAATGGAGAAGAATCGGCTAGCAAGTTGTGTGCTAAGGCCGAATATAACTTTTGCATGTTAATGAGCAATGCATGTGTTAAATTGATGGAAAGGGAGAGGCTGCTTTACTAGTGTGTATATGTGTGTATTAGCCAAGTTTTGAACTTGAAACAAAAGGGTGTTTAGTCAATACAAGTGGCCATACTTGTAGAATGTATTAAGTGTTGAAATCGGCCCCAAAATAGACATGCATATTCGGCCAAGGGGGAAAAATTAGCTAAAATGTTGAGTTTGATTCATGATTCCGTACATATGTGACTTTAATGTCTAATGTATAAATATGGTCTAAGTGCCTTGTGTTCCTCTTTTCGATGCTCAAATGATTAAATCAATTTATTTGTTTAATTAAGCTCAAGAGCAAAGGGGAACTAAATCCGATAAAGGGAAGGAAAAAGTGGTCGAATAGCTATCGGAATCGTTCGACAACACCCGAGGTAAGTTCTTGAGTAAGAGAGCTTAAATTAAGATTTGATTAGATCATGTTTTAAGCAAACAAAATCATGCTCTTTGTGTGTGGCTATTGAGCCGAAATCACAAGAATGATAAGTGTCTTGTGTTTGAGTTTTGCTAACGAAAATGAAATACGAATGTGTCATGATTTATTGTTAAATGTGCATGGTTATTTGAATGATGTCCGGGCTAAGTCCCGAAGGCTTTGTGCTAAGTGACCATATCCGGACTAAGATCCGAAGGCATTTGTGCGAGATACTAATTCCGGGCTAAGCCCGAAGGCATTTGTGCGAGATACTAATTCTGGGCTAAGCCCGAAGGCATTTGTGCGAGTTACTAAATCCGGGTTAAGTCCCGAAGGCATTTGTGCGAGTTACTAAATCCGGGTTAAGTCCCGAAGGCATTTGTGCGAATTACTATAACCGGGCTATGTCCCGAAGGCATTTGAACGAGGAGCTATATCCGGTTAAATTCCGAAGGTACGTGATTTGGGAATGAATGAACTTGCTGTAAAATTCCAGTTAATACTCTCGAAACATCCCAATATTGAGGTATGTTTCGTATGTGCTTGAATTTAGTTGAGCCCTTACAAATAAGTATTCGCTCAGTTGATAAACGAGCTACTGGCCTTTGGCTGAGTTGATCTTTTGTGTATGTACATAAGGGTTGATAATGTGAAGCAAGTACGATATCGTAAATTTGTGCATATGAAATTATCCGTTTAGCTATATGAATGCTATACTTTTGTTGTGCTGGAATTCCTTGCTCAAAACTTACTAAGCATAAATTGCTTACTCCGTTTCATTGCTCCTCTGTTTTATAGATTTGGTTCTCCAGCTATCGGACTCGGGATCTTGAGGTCAAAGTCGCCCACACTATCAAAGCCCCCTTTTGGTACAATTTTGGTTGAACTTCGAAATGGCATGTATAGGACTACCCGTTTGTTGTGGGTCGTGGACCCTTTGGACTTGTATAAATTTTGGATAGCCATGCGAAAATGGCTTATATGTGTTTGAGTATATTGTTATAATCATTTGGTGTGGATATGCTTGACAAGGATTGGCCATGGGGATGGTTAATCACTTTCATAAATTGTGCTATTTATGCAAAAAGGGCTAGTTGAATCATGGAAACCATGAAATAGGTAAAGTCTACCTTAAAGGCAGATGCTGACAGCAGCAGTGATGTAGATTTGGAAAATCACTAAAAATAGTAGGAAGGGAATTAAATAGTGAATAAATTATTTAAACAAACCTTGATGAATCTACTTTCATAGGAAAGTAACGAAACAATCATACGGATAGTATGTTAAGAGATATTCAGGTTCTCGTGAGACAGGACTAGAACGGTTTCTGGATTTCCTGTTCCGACTTTGGAAATTCATTACAAATTAACCAGAGATAATTAGGATTCATACCATATATGGATAGATTCCTCTCTGAGTCTGGTTTCTATAGAAACAAACGGCATCAGTATTGGAGCCCTGTACAAGGAGATATCCAAGTCGTAATGCACAAAGGTCAGGGTAGTCGATCCCTGTAACATGGGAGACTTTGACTAATAAACTGTACTAATTGGCCCGACCAAAAATTCTAGAAAAAAATATGTAGATGGGCATATGAGTCTAGTTTCAGGGAAAAATAACGAAACTGATTTTCGAGTTGTGAAACTCAAGATATGATTTTTAAAGCGACTAGTACGCAGATTGGCAGTGTCTGAGAAATATTTTTATAAGGGGTTTAAAGTCTGTTAACACCTCGTGTTCGACTCCGGTGTCGGTCTCGGGTTCGGGGTGTTACATTTGATTGGTATCAGAGCTACGGTTTAGTCGATTCTAGGACTACCGTAATGCGTTGGGTCTAGCTATACATGCCATTTTATGTGATTACTTGATAGTGTGGTGATTTCTGACAATTGTAAATGTGTTTATTTATAGTAATGGATCCTGATCCCGACCGAGAGGTAGCTGATGATCTTGAGAGTATAGCGCTTGCTCCCGCACAAGGGACAGCGCCGGCGGACTCTAAACCTAATGCTAGTAACCCGAATGATGAAGCTAGACAAGCTTTCTATAGCGTGATGAATGATTGGTTCAACCAATACATTCGAACTAATACGGCTGTCCCACAACCTCCATTCCCAACTAATACCACCCCCGCACCTACAATACCTCCGGTAACTGACCAAATAAGGTCAAATAAGCCCCCAGTTGACAGAATCCGAAAACATGGGGCTACTGAATTTAAGGCTACGGATAGCGACGATGCCGAGCAAGCTGAATTTTGGTTGGACAACACTATCCGGGTACTCGATGAGCTATCTTGTACACCCGATGAATGCCTAAAGTGTACTATCTCCTTGCTACGCGATTCTGCCTACTATTGGTGGAGTACTCTGACTTCTGTTGTGCCCCGAGAGCAAGTAACTTGGGAGTTTTTCCAAACTGAGTTTCGGAAAAAGTATATCAGTCAGAGATTTGTTGATCAAAAACGGAAGGAATTTCTTGAGCTTAAGCAAGGTTCTATGTCAGTTACTGATTACGAGCGAAAATTTGTTAGACTTAGTAGATACGCTCGGGAATGTGTTTCGTCCGAGGCTATTATGTGTAAACGCTTCGAGGATGGGCTGAATGAAGATATAAAAATGTTCGTTGGCGTTCTTGAAATACGAGAGTTCGTAGTACTTGTCGAGCGAGCTTGTAAAGCCGAAGAGCTTAGAAAAGAAAAATAAAAAGTTGATGAGGGAACTGGAGAGTTTCGTAAAAGATCCTCGGGAAAGTCTCTTCAACAGGCATCGAAGAAATTTCGAGATGATGTGGGCTGGTCGAGAGGCACTTCGGGCCTTTTTAGACGAGATCGTGATCGACCCCCTGTGGGTACACGAGGCACTTCGGTCGCCAGTGTTGGGGATGAACGTCGAGACAGAACAAAATGTCGATATTGCGGTAAATGGCATTCGGGGAGTTGTAGATTCCCTGACCACTCCTGTTACAAGTGCGGATCAGTTGACCACTTCATTAAAGATTGCCCAAGGTTGTTTGAACAGAATGTAAATCAGAGTGGGAAACCGGGTGCTACCACTGCTCGAGGTAGACCATCTGAAAATACGGGCAATGCTGGTGGTGGTCAGAGAGGATCTAGAGATGCTACGACCAGATCCGAGGCTCGTGCGCCTGCTAGAGCTTATGCTATACGTGCCCGCGAGGATGCTTCTTCGCCTGATGTTATTACCGGTACTTTTACTCTCTTGGATACTAATGTAATTGCTTTGATTGACCCCGGTTCTACTCATTCTTACATATGTGAAACCTTAGCATCCAGTAAGACTTTACCCATTGAGTCTACTGAGTTCGTAATTCGGGTGTCAAATCCCTTGGGTCATTACGTGCTGGTCGACAAAGTGTGTAAGAAATGTCCCTTAGAAATTCGAGGTTCCTGTTTTCCGGCGGACTAGATGCTTTTGCCGTTTGATGAATTTGATGTTATTCTTGGTTTGGATTGGTTGACCGCGCATGATGCGGTTGTGAATTGCAAAAGCAAGACTATTGATTTGAGGTACGCAAATAACGAAGTAATCCGAGTTGAGTCTACGGACTTGGAAGGGATGCCAGCTGTAATATCAGCAATGTTGGCCCAGAAATATGTAAGAAAAAGGTGCGAAGCATACCTTGCGTATGTACTGGATGACAAAGAATTAGAAAAGAAACCCGAATCTGTGTCGGTGGTTTGTGAACACCCGGATGTTTTTCCTGAAGAATTACCGGGTTTACCACCTGTTCGGGAGGTAGAGTTTGGTATTGAGCTTGTACCTGGGACTACGCCGATTTCGATAGCTCCGTATCGTATGGCACCAACCGAGTTAAAAGAGTTGAAAGCTCAGTTGCAAGAATTGACGAATAGAGGTTTTGCTCGACCAAGTTTCTCACCTTGGGGTGCACCAGTATTGTTCGTGAAAAAGAAGGACGGAACCATGAGGTTATGCATTGACTATCGTCAACTGAATAAAGTGACGATAAAGAACAGATATCCGTTGCCGCGTATTGATGATTTGTTCGACCAACTGAAGGGAGCCTCAGTGTTCTCAAAAATAGATTTGAGATCGGGCTATTATCAGTTGCGAATTCGAGATTCGGACATACCCAAAACTGCCTTCAGGACGAGATATGGTCACTACGAGTTCTTAGTGATGCCATTTGGGCTCACTAATGCCCCTGCGGTATTTATGGATTTGATGAATCGGATCTTCAGACCATATTTGGATCGGTTCATAGTTGTGTTCATTGATGACATCTTGGTCTATTCAAGAGATGAGACCGAACATGCTGAACACCTGAGACTGGTGTTGAAAATTTTGCGGGATAAGCAGTTATATGCTAAGTTCAGTAAGTGTGAGTTCTGGTTAAGAGAGGTTAGCTTCTTGGGTCATGTGGTATCCGCATCGGGTATTCGAGCTGACCCGAGCAAAATTTCAGCCATACTTAACTGGAAGCCTCCAAGAAATATTACCGAAGTTCGGAGCTTCTTGGGACTCGCCGGTTATTACCGATGATTTGTCAAAGGTTTCTCGATGATAGCCACACCAATGACGAAGCTACTTCAAAAGGATGTTAAGTTCGAATGGACGGAGAAATGTCAGAAAAGTTTTGATCAACTAAAAACTTATTTGACTGAAGCTCCAATTTTAGTGCAACCCGAATCAGGCAAAGAGTTTGTCATTTATAGTGACGCATCCCTACTTGGGTTGGGTTGCGTATTGATGCAAGAAGGTCGAGTTGTGACCTATGCGTCGAGACAATTAAAGCCACATGAGAAAAATTATCCGACCCATGATCTTGAACTAGCTGCCATCGTATTTGCTTTAAAATATGGCGACATTACTTATTTGGTGAAAAGTGCCATGTATTTTCGGATCACAAAAGTCTCAAATATTTGATGACTCAAAGAGACTTAAATCTGCGACAAAGACGTTGGCTTGAGTTGTTGAAAGATTACGAGCTTGTCATTGATTACCACCCGGGAAAGGCTAATGTGGTTGCGGACGCCTTAAGCCGGAAGTCATTGGTTGCTTTACGAGCAATGAATGTGCATTTGTCTGTTCTACCTGACAATGTGTTAGTTGCTGAATTAAAAGCCAAACCATTATTGATTCATCAAATTCGTGAAGCCCAGAAAGTTGATGATGATTGTTTGAGGTTCAGAAGTCGTTTGTGTGTTCCAAGGAGTTCGGAACTCATTTCGATGATTCTGAACGAAGCCCATTGTAGCCGAATGTCAAGTCACCCGGGGAGTACGAAAATGTACAACCATTTGAAACGTTGGTTTTGGTGGCATGGTATGAAACGAGACATCTCCGACCTTGTTTCGAGATGTTTAATATGTCAACAAGTGAAAGCGGAACATCAAGTGCCTTCAGGATTACTTCAGCCGATCATGATACCCGAGTGGGAATGGGATCGAGTCACAATGGACTTTGTGTCCGGACTGCCATTGTCAACAAGTAAGAAGGATGCGATTTGGGTTGTTGTCGATAGACTGACTAAGTCGGCTCACTTTATCCCCGTATGTATGGATTTTTCATTGGATAGACTAGTTGAATTGTACGTTTCTCAGATTGTGAGATTACACGGGGTACCTATTTCTATCGTGTCGGATAGAGATCCGAGATTCACCTCGCGATTTTGGAGGAAATTGCAAGAAGCTTTGGGTACCAAGCTGCATTTTAGCGCTGCTTTTCATCCCCAAACTGATGGTCAATCTGAGCGGATAATTCAGATACTTGAGGATATGTTGAGATGTTGCATCCTCGAGTTCAGTGGTTCATGGGAACGGTATTTACCTTTGATTGAATTCGCTTACAATAATAGTTTTCAATCAAGTATTAAGATGGCACCTTACGAGGCTTTGTACGGTCGTAAATGCCGTACACCATTGTTTTGGACCGAGCTCGGTGAAAGTAAAATTTTCAGAGTTGATTTGATTAAGGATGCCGAACAGAAAGTAAAGGTAATCCGTGAAAGTCTGAAAGCAACCACAGATCGTCAAGAAAAAAAATCGTATGCGGATTTGAAACGAAAGGACATTGAATATCAGGTGGGAGATAAAGTGTTCCTTAAAGTTTCACCTTGGAAAAAGGTACTCAGGTTTGGCCGTAAGGGCAAGTTGAGCCCGAGATTCATTGGGCCGTACGAAATCTCCGAACGAGTTGGTCCGGTTGCGTATAGATTGATTTTGCCCCCTGAGCTTGAAAAGATTCACGACGTCTTTCATGTTTCGATGCTTCGACGCTATCGATCTGATCCATCGCACATAATTAGCCCATCAGAGGTTGAAATTCAAGCCGATATGAGTTATGAAGAAGAGCCGATGCGTATCCTAGCTCGTGAAGTGAAGGAGTTGCAAAACAAAAGGGTTCCGTTAGTGAAGGTGTTATGGCTCAAACACGGGATCGAGGAAGCTACTTGGGAAACCGAGAGCTCGACGAAAGAACGATACCCAAACCTATTTACCGGTAAGATTTTCGGGGACGAAAATTTCTTAAGTGGGGGAGAGTTGTGACAGCCCAAAATTGACCCTAGTCGGGAAGTGGTTTCGGGACCACAAAATCGAGTCATAAAAATAATTGATTTCCATATTCTATGCTTATTATGTGTGTACATGAGTATGTGGAAGTTTCATTCTCCAATTTTGCCAATTGCATGAGAAATTATTAAATAGGGATTGATATGAGACATGGTGAAAATATGATAGGCTAATTTAAAATGGTCTATTAATGCATGTTGTGAAAATGATAGGTTTGCATGTCAAATTACCCAAAATTTGAGCTAGTGGTTGGCCATGCTATGGGTGGAAACATGTTGGGAACATGTTGGCCTAGTGAGGTATGTAGGAAAAAATAAAATAAGGGGCATGGGCATAAAATAATGAAAAGGAGTATGATGAATACAAAAAAAACATGTGTGTAGTTGTTTCCCCCCCCATTGCCGTGAGCTAAAGAAAAGAAAGGAGAAAATTTTTGTTCATCCTTACTCATCTTCATTTAGCCGAAACTAGAAAGAAAAAAACAAAGAAAAAAAATGCTCATCCTTTGGTTCATCCTTGGCCAAAAATTTTAAGGAGGAAGGAAGAAGAAAGGTTGAAGAGGTTCGGCCATGCATGTAGCTAGGCTAAGGTATGTTTGATGATGTTCCATGAGATGCATGCATGTTTTAGTTGTTAGCTTGAGTTCTACCTAGCCCATGGTCTAAATCTTGCTATGTGATGGAAATGACACTCGGCCATGGATGCATCATTCTTGGTTGATGTTTGATGTTGTGGTGATGAGGCATGAGGATGAGTTAAGATTCGGCCTAGGTGGAGTTTGTGTTAATGCCATTGCATGCTAAATATGAAGCTTGTTAATGATGCATGTGATGGTGGCTTGATGATTCTTGAACCTCCTTTTTAGCATTTTTGAGTGAGCACATATGTGCATTGGTTGCTAAATGGAGAAGAATCGGCTAGCAAGTTGTGTGCTAAGGCCGAATATAACTTTTGCATGTTAATGAGCAATGCATGTGTTAAATTGATGGAAAGGGAGAGGATGTTTTACTAGTGTGTATATGTGTGTATTAGCCAAGTTTTGAACTTGAAACAAAAGGGTGTTTAGTCAATACAAGTGACCATACTTGTAGAATGTATTAAGTGTTGAAATCGGCCCCAAAATAGACATGCATATTCGGCCAAGGGGGAAAAATTAGCTAAAATGTTGAGTTTGATTCATGATTCCGTACATATGTGACTTTAATGTCTAATGTATAAATATGGGCTAAGTGCCTTGTGTTCCTCTTTTCGATGCTCAAATGATTAAATCAATTTATTTGTTTAATTAAGCTCAAGAGCAAAGGGGAACTAAATCCGATAAAGGGAAGGAAAAAGTGGTCGAATAGCTATCGGAATCGTTCGACAACACCCGAGGTAAGTTCTTGAGTAAGAGAGCTTAAATTAAGATTTGATTAGATCATATTTTAAGCAAACAAAATCATGCTCTTTGTGTGTGGCTATTGAGCCGAAATCACAAGAATGATAAGTGTCTTGTGTTTGAGTTTTGCTAACGAAAATGAAATACGAATGTGTCATGATTTATTGTTAAATGTGCATGGTTATTTGAATGATGTCCGGGCTAAGTCCCGAAGGCTTTGTGCTAAGTGACCATATCCAGACTAAGATCCGAAGGCATTTGTACGAGATACTAATTTCGGGCTAAGCCCGAAGGCATTTGTGCGAGATACTAATTCCGGGCTAAGCCCGAAGGCATTTGTGCGAGTTACTAAATCCGGGTTAAGTCCCGAAGGCATTTGTGCGAGTTACTAAATCCGGGTTAAGTCCCGAAGGCATTTGTGCGAATTACTATAACCGGGCTATGTCCCGAAGGCATTTGAACGAGGAGCTATATCCGGTTAAATTCCGAAGGTACGTGATTTGGGAATGAATGAACTTGCTGTAAAATTCCAGTTAATACTCTCGAAACATCCCAACATTGAGGTATGTTTCGTATGTGCTTGAATTTAGTTGAGCCCTTACAAGTAAGTATTCGCTCAGTTGATAAACGAGCTACCGGCCTTTGGCTGAGTTGATCTTTTGTGTATGTACATAAGGGTTGATAATGTGAAGCAAGTACGATATCGTAAATTTGTGCATATGAAATTATCCGTTTAGCTATATGAATGCTATACTTTTGTTGTGCTGGAATTCCTTGCTCAAAACTTACTAAGCATAAATTGCTTACTCCGTTTCATTGCTCCTCTGTTTTATAGATTTGGTTCTCCAGCTATCGGACTCGGGATCTTGAGGTCAAAGTCGCCCACACTATCAAAGCCCCCTTTTGGTACAATTTTGGTTGAACTTCGAAATGGCATGTATAGGACTACCCGTTTGTTGTGGGTCGTGGACCCTTTGGACTTGTATAAATTTTGGATAGCCATGCGAAAATGGCTTATATGTGTTTGAGTATATTGTTATAATCATTTGGTGTGGATATGCTTGACAAGGATTGGCCATGAGGATGGTTAATCACTTTCATAAATTGTGCTATTTATGCAAAAAGGGCTAGTTGAATCATGGAAACCATGAAATAGGTAAAGTCTACCTTAAAGGCAGATGCTGACAGCAGCAGTGATGTAGATTTGGAAAATCACTAAAAATAGTAGGAAGGGAATTAAATAGTGAATAAATTATGTAAAAAAACCTTGATGAATCTACTTTCATAGGAAAGTAACTAAACAATCATACGGATAGTATGTTAAGAGATATTCAGGTTCTCGTGAGACAGGGCCAGAACGGTTTCTGGATTTCCTGTTCCGACTTTGGAAATTCATTACAAATTAACCAGAGATAATTAGGATTCATACCATATATGGATAGATTCCTCTCTGAGTCTGGTTTCTATAGAAACAAACGGCATCAGTATTGGAGCCCTGTAAAAGGAGATATCCAAGTCGTAATGCGCAAAGGTCAGGGTAGTCGATCCCTGTAACATGGGAGACTTTGACTAATAAACTGTACTAATTGGCCCAACCAAAAATTCTAGAAAAAAATATGTAGATGGGCTTATGAGTCTAGTTTCAGGGAAAAATCACGAAACTGATTTTCGCGTTGTGAAACTCAAGATATGATTTTTAAAGCGACTAGTACGCAGATTGGCAGTGTCTGAGAAATATTTTTATAAGGGGTTTAAAGTCTGTTAACACCTCGTGTTCGACTCCGGTGTCGGTCTCGGGTTCGGGGTATTACATACCTATTCGAACTCAGGCTTTTACTTACATCAAAGTGTACGAGTCATGCATATATAGTCTTCCATCCACTCAGGATTTAGGTATGTCACACTATTAACATCACAAGAGAATAAATCCATAAACGAATTTAGGATCTTTTCTACTTGGGTCCAGTTCAATGTACTGTTAGTCCAATCAATCACATCTATGTCTCTATCTTCTAGGTCATTCAATCTGATGCTCAAGGCAAGACATCTCCCAAATTGGACTTGATAGACAACATATTAGTCTTTGAATAGGTTTGCTTATTTTCGATTAGACTAAGGATATGTTTAGGTTTGACTACTTATACAAGCATTTTTCTTGTATTACGATCCGAGCACGTAATACCGCCTAGTATTATTTAAACATTAGGCAACCAATTAGCACATTTGCTTCCATTTTTTCTGGTAAAACCATGTGAGAACAATATACAAAGTATTAATGTAACTTATGAATAATTTTATTAATCAATCTGTTCAAAACAATTACAAGTGTACTTAGATAAAAATACTGCACTTAGAGCATGAGATCTAACAATTTCCCACTTGCCCTAGTGAAGTAGATAGGTCATGTTTCTTATGCCTAAGACCTCCATACGTTTCCCAAAGAGCTCTTTAGCTATGAGAGTCTTTCTAAACAAATCTCCAAGGTTTTTCCTCATATACGATTTTTTACTACATCCACTATTTTGTCAAGCACTCATGTCTCCCTTCTAATCATTGTGTCTGATCATTGTGTTTTATCCTTATGTAGTTTCCTTCATCCTTAGATATACTTACACTATTATAGTGCCATAGCTTTTCCATACCTTATTTTTTACCCTTCATAGTGAACTTGGCAGTGTAACCCTACTTGGTACTTATTCACACTATGGACCTGTCATTTAGGATAAAACACAGCCCGGTGTTGACTTCCTCGAATCCTGACACGTTTAGAAGATAGAATTAGAATATCTGATAGGAGTAAGATCTCTTTCAGAATACACAATCATATAATCACTCCTTCTCCATAAATACTTGAGTATATGCTTAAATGCTTGCTAGCGTCTTTGTCCTGGGTTCATCTGAAATCAACTTACCAACCCACTACAAAACATATATTTGGGCGTGTGCATAACATAGCATTAATGAGACTTCTTATTGGTGTATCATAAAAAAACCTTTCTTTTTTTCTCTCTTTCTTTCACTGTCTTAGGACAATCCTCTAAAGAGAGATGAAATCTCAATACAGAGGGTTGATTTCCCTTCTTCGAATTGGTCATTGAATAACGCCCTAATATATTGTTTATGTATGAAGCCTAAGATAGTGCTATCACTTTGTTCTTTCGAACTTTAGGAATTGAATGCCTAGAATAAAATTAGTTTTTTCCCAAGTCCTTCATACTAAACTATTGCGTTAACCACAGTTTAACCGATGACAATGTCCCTACGTCATTCCTAATGAGTAAAATGTCATCGACATATAGAATGAGAAAAACCCCCTTTCAATCCCCTAAATGTTTGTAAACACAAGGTTCATCTAAGTTTTACTCAAACCTAAATGTCATGATCGCTGGACCAAATCTTTAGTCCCATGAGTGAGATGCTTCCTTACGTCCATATATGGATCTAAGCAATTTGGAAACTTTATGCTTGTTTCCTTTAGCTATATATCCGGTGGGTTGTACCACAATGGATAGCAATATGCTCCATTCAAGATAGTTGTTTAGAAACGTAGTGTTCACATCCATTTTCCAGATCTCATAGTCGAGAGCCACCACAATGGATAGCAATATGCAGATTGACTTGAGCATGGAAACTAGAGAGAATGTTTCATCATAATCAATACATTATTTCTGAGTATAACCTTTTTCTAGAAGTCTGACCTTATAGATTTCCACTTTTCCATCCGCGTTTCTTTTCTTCTTATAGATCCACATACATCCTATGGGTTTTATCCCAATTGGTAAGTCTAAAAGTTCCCACACTAAGTTGGAGTCTGTAGATTTAGCTTTCATAGCTATTTCTCAAAGTTTGGAACCAGTACGCTACATCTCTTCATCAGATGTGAGTGGGTCATCATCTTCCTATTCGACAGACTTAGTGTTAAAAATAATTCCTCCAGATTGGAAGAACTCAAACCCACAAGAGACTCTTCCACTGTGACAAAGCATCCTATGTTGCTGATCGATTGTAGGTCTACTGTTAGGAATTGGTTCCTGAATCGTTTTTGTAGGGTTTTGTAGATTTCCTGAAAGTTCCTCAAGTACCTATTTACTCTGAGGTTTAAAGCCATTCATGTAACTTTATTCAAGGAAAATAGTATGAGTTGACATATAGTAGTTTTTTTTCAGTTTATAAAACAAACTACCATTTATTCCCTTTGGGTATCCCACAAGCATGCACAATTTTGTTCGTGAGTCCAAATTCCTCTATCTGAGTCCAACACATGGGTCGGGCATCCCCAAATCATAAAATGATTAAGATTTGGCTTCCTACCATGCCATAAATCATTGGGGTTTTCGATGCTACCTTAGTTGGCACTTCATTCAGAATATAGCAAGTCGTTTGTACAACATATCCCTAAAAAGATATCAGTAGCTTTGAATAACTTAACATCAAACATACTATGTTGAACAACATTCAATTTCTTCTTTTTACCACACCATTCTAATGTGGAGTTCCCAATGCGGTTAACTAGGATAGAATCCATTTCTCTGTAAGGTACCTTAAGAACTCATCAGATAGTATTTCCCACATTGATCATACTAAAATGCCTTTATGGAAACCTAGTTGTTGCTCCACTTCCACATGAAACTCTTTGAATTACTAAAAGGTTTCACTCTTCCAATGCATTAGGTATACATACCCATATCTAGAATAGTCATCAATAAAGGTTACATAATACTAGTAACCATCCTTGCAATAATACTCATGGGTCCACATACTCAGTGTGTACAAGTTCTAGGGGTTTTCTAGCCCTCGTTCCTTTCACATTAAAAGATCATTTAATCATCTTAACTTTTAAGCAAGATTCACATTGTAGAAGACCAAATTCTTTAAGTGAACTTAAGATGTCGTCTTTCACAAGTCTAGTGATTCTTTCTCGGTTAATATGACCAAGTCTCAAATGCCAAAGGTACACCTTATTAGAGTGAGAAGTTTTAAGTCTTTTATTCGACATTTTAGTCTCAAGCAATGTGTACATCTTCGGTTTGATAAAATAGAGAGATTATTTGGCATCCATTCATTATAGATAAGATTTTGATTTCTAAATATTGCAATTCCATTATTAAAAGTCACGGTTAAGCCATCTTTATATAAAACGCAAAAAAATTAAGTTTCTTTTTATACTTGGTACAAAGAAAATGTATATTAAAATAATATTGCTAAAATTATTAAAATAAATATGTACATCTCCCACAGCTTCAGTTGCCACACTTGTCTCGTTCCTGTTCCATAATGATAAGCTCTTATCTCTAAGATCTTTCGTCTCCTCGAACCCCTATAGAGAAACACGAACATGATTAATGGCTCTCGAATCAATGATCCAGTTGTCTATCGAATCCTCCACTAAACAAGCTTCTTTCATAAAAAGTTTCATACATTTGCCTTTTGTAGCTAGGTAATATTTTCATTCTTTGCAGTTCACCTTGAAGTGCCCTTTCTTACCACAGAAGAAGTATTTAGACTTAGATAAGTCTTTAGGCTTCCTGGTTCTCATCCTTTCCACTTGTGATGGCCTAGAGACCTTAACTTCTCTATTCTTAGTGCATTTTCCCTTCCCTTTTAAGGAATATGTGACTACTACATTTGCTTCTGCTCTTCGGACCAGTTGACTTTCATTCAACATTAACTCAAAAGACTGTAGTCCCTTCATAAGTTGTGTAAACGTCAAATTCCTTGAAACTTTTTTAGTAAATCACAATTTATTTGTATAATTAAATAGATGGTTTGAAATTTATGTCCCAATACCGAACTTGTCCGTCAATTCCTTGAATTTTACTTACGACTTCAGATGTCAGTCTCGCCAATCTCAGTCATTCCACTTATTCCTTCTTCCACCAGAGCTTTGCCAACTGTCTCAGTCCTTTGTAATACAGTTTCCTACACCAACACAACTAAAATGATACCTTCGATCGAGGTTGCTAGGGGTTAAATTGAATATTACATAACATTCCTCCTAATTAATCCCCTACTTTGGGAATCACTGCCACATTTGAACACTTCTATTTCATCATCAATCTTTATGATTAGCTCATTTCACTCGAGATCAATAGTTGATTTAGAAGTGGCTAGAAATTGCCTATCTAATAGAATAAGGATTTCTCGATCTTCACAAAGTCAAGGAATACATAATCTACGGGGATTATGGATCCACGTACCTTAACCAATACATTCTAGAGTACACATTTTGGATGTCACAAGGATCTATCAACTAGTTGTAGCATTATCGAGGTATTTTTAAGACCCCCAGTCTGAGTGTCAGATAGATCGATAAAGGCATTAAATTTATGCCAGCCCTTAAATCGTAAAAGGCTTTGCTAAAATATTTATCCCCTATCTCTATTGGGATTGTAAAACTACCCAGATCTTTTAACTTCAAGGGTATCTTATTTGCAATTAGTGTGCTACACGAGGTGTTAAGAAAGGGTAAAGGATGAAATAAAACTTGCCCACTAAGTTTTCCTTTCTTGTTCTCCTGTATAAGACCAACATATACTTATTAACAAAGTTTTATGCTTTCTTTGGCAAACCTTAATTTCTCTCCAAATCTTCTCTGCATTTTCCCCGAAAAAACTCTAGCATTAAAACTTGCCTAAAGGATTGGGTTTGCTATATTCAGCTAACTTCTCTATCGTTAAGTGCCTAGTAAATATTGATAAAACTCAAGTTATTATCATGGTTGTTTACAAGGCCCTAGGGTTTTGTGCTTTAGGGTCAGTTTAAAGTGAGAAATGAGGAAATTTCAAATTATGAGTTTTCTCTTAATGCTTTTGTTAAAACTTGCTTAGCTTTTGGTAAAATGATATGATAAGATAACTTTTGATAGAATAACTCAAGAAACTTCAAAAAGCTCCTAAGATAAAGGCAAGGGTCCTGCTGTCTGAACTTTTTTGCAACTATCCGGTAAGTTCTTTCTTCCTCCATATGTGTGCATGTATGATTTTGTTTATGTCTTTTTTAAGGTAAGTATACCTATCTTGTAAAAAAGAAATGTTTGTACAAGTGAAGCAGAAGTTGTTGTCAAAAGTCTATTTTGGGTATGTCTGTGTGAAAGATGTAAAGGCCTTTCTTTGTGTTGAGCCATTACCCTCCCTCACTTCTGAAATGAACCATATAGTCTGAAAGGAAAAAGAGAATGGATTAATACGATGTCTTCAATGAAATGTACATTAAACTGGCAAATTGCGATACATGAAAATGGATGTATAGCCTTCGGTAGGGCAAGTGTTGTTGCAAACCAAATTGGCAAGGCATGGCAAAGGAATATAAATGAATGAATGAGATGATTCTGAATATGGACTAGGGTTTTCACTCATACGAATAAGGTTATCTTTATGATTGCATGGGCGTAGTGTATACACCAAATGAATAGTGTCTGGCATATTGTCTATCTGTGTTAGTATACACCAACTGGTGAATTCTGTGACTGTGTAGAGATAGAAAGGCTTACTTGAATTGTATAGAATTATTGAATTATTTACTTTTAGAAATTACTAAGTTATTCAAACTTACTTAATTACATTTCCTTCTTAGTCTCGCTGACGAAGCAAAGGAACATTAAAAGATTACGCCAGAGGGTAAATCACTGCCGTCTAATTATTTTGCATTATGTATGGCATGGGGGTGTTGTCATGACGATATATTTTTAAAGAATGAACTTTGTGTATTCAAGATTATGCTTTTGAAACTATAGATCTAAAGAAAATTTAGTAAAGTTATTACATTTCATAATAAGCCTAAATTTGTACAACTTCAATTGATCAATGTTTTTCGCTTCTTATATAAATATATAGACATAGATATTCTCATGAGTACTGGTGTAATTTAATTTGTGGTTTGCACCCAACATGGTTTAAAGAAATAGTGATTTTAAAGTAGTGATGCATCATTCCTGGATCCTCCTTAAGGATCGGGTTAGAGCATTACATATCATAGCTATTCTGGATAAGCCTCATGCAAAAGAAAGGGTTGTTGCTACTCCATCAAGAAAAATAGTAGCTAAGAAGACTCAAAAGAGGCCTCAGGTGGAAGAAAGCACGCAAGAGACCGAGGAAAGTACATACCCACAATTAACGCAGTGTAGACTAATGAATGGGCTTACTATAATAGAGACTCATACTTCTCTAGTTCCCACCCTTCTTGTAGTTCCTACACTTCTAGTGGAGTCGACCCACTCTACAGACTCCCTAGTTCACATCACTGATCCTCCTTTCGCTGAGGTTACAATAGAAATAGTATGCCTAGAGCAATCTGTGGTTCCTTCCAATTCTTAACCTCCTAATGCTTCCTCTAACGAAGCTGAAGAGTTTTTTTACCTAGCGTGATTTGTTAAAGTCAAGACTATCTTTTGTCTTTCTGGGCTCCATATTTCAGCAATAAATTAATTTAGTGCCTTAGTAGGTAAAAGAGGCTCTCTCTTCCTATATTACCTAAAATCCTGACTTATATCCCTTTTTAATTTTGGCAAAGCCTTCACAGGCCGTATCTATGAAGTACGGGCTTTGGAGTTGGGCCTTCCAAGAAACCAGAAAAGTTCATCATTCTAAGATAGCAAGTATAAAGAAGGCCGTAAAAGCTGGCGAACAGATTGTAGCCTAGCCACGTTGAACTAGTCAAATTTATGAGAACAAGGTCGAGCAACTCGACTTTTATGTGATGTTCTACAAGGATAAGTTCAAAGATACATAGACTAGATGTACATGAATGGAGGGGGAGATCAACTTACAGAAAGAGAGAGAATCCTCTCTAGAGGAGCAACTTAGCACTCAAGAGCAACCCCACAAGGCTGAGTTGGAAACTCTATGCCAATCTAGCGAGGAAGCTTTAAAAAATATTAGAAAGACATAAAGAAGAATTTAACTGAGGCTCTACCCAAGCTAAGGTCTAACCTAGTTCTTTACACCCATGTGGTTGTTGGCCCTATAAATCTGAGTCAGATAGATTTCAACTTCCTTTAAAAAATCTCTACAAAGTCCTTAAGCTTTAATGTTTATCACCTCGAAGGCACAAATTGGGGAAATTGCAAAGGAAATGGAAGCAATCAGTTGGCTTATTCATTCTCACTATGCTTGAAGTAGAAGATAAAGAAGAGAACTTGGAAGGCTCTATTGATTTGGAGAAAGCCCCTGATACGAACTCGTCTCGGAATGATTCGAGCCGTAATGTTGCCCGATCGTAAATTTGAGTAAATCTGAATAGCTTGGCAAAAATAGATTTAAAATAATGAAAGATAGGCTCAAATGAAATAGTTTGAAATGGTTATGGAAGTAAAGAATGGGATCCGGCTAAGGCTTAAAAAGTGAACCAACACAATTGGACGTGTTGACCCAAAATTGAGACAAGCACTTGGATTTTAAAATGGTTGAAAGATAAAATAATTTAATAACTAACCTCGACCCACTATCAATGGTTGATAGCAACCTTGGTATAAATGAACCTTGACCCTCTATCAATGGTTGATAGGAACCGAAGGTATATGAATGCCACACTTTAGAAGTGATAAGTTCGGTAACAAGGAAAGGATAGATGCCATAAGCTAAGCTTGATAAGTAAAATCAATTCCAAAAGGAAAAAGAGAATTGGATAACTCACAATTCAAATATATTTCAAATATTCAGCAAAACGATCTTTTTCAAACGGCTAATTACACACATATTTATAAGGCTAGGAAAAGGCTAGCTGAATGGTCACAAGTATTCATCTTAAAAGCTGAAATAAAACTCAAGTCTCTAGGAATTCTTGAACCAAATAACTCCACCATTTAATTCACTTCAATTCAGTTGCATAATTGACCTCGATTGCTTGAAAAGTGACTATTGAAGTGTCCTTTGGTTAGCTGAATAGTCACCAGCACCTTAATGGTGTTTTGAATGCTTGAATTAATTATTTTGAAGTAGCAAAACGGTGGTTGGAAGTTGAAAAGATTGTTGCCAAATTTAAAGAAGTAATAATCCACTCTTTAAACTCTTTTAAATGATGTGTTAAATCTTCTTTGTAACAGCCCCTTGCTTAAAACCAAAAATGACTTGAAAATCCACTTTATTGAATGTGTAACAGCATGTAACTGAAAACACTTGAAAAGCATCTTTATTGAATTTGTAACGGTTGTGAGCTGAAGAGACACCTGCAATAAACACATTAAAATGAACTTATTAAACACAATTAAACACTAATTAAACTCAAACACATTAAACACTTAACTTCAATAAATGAACTAAAACTTATTCATCAATTATTCCAGCAACTAGTTTAATTAAATGAAGCATAATTAATTAAACTTAAACTCATGCATTAATAAATTATCCTAGTAACTAGATTAATTAAAGAAACATCTATTAAATGAAGTTCAATAATAACTCAATTATTAAAACTAAGATGAGTTGAATTAATGACCAGCAACTCATTTATTAATCTAAGATGAGTTATTAACTAAGATGAACTCAATTAACTAAAATGAACTCAATTAACTAAGATGAGTAATTTATTCAAGCACCGTAATTAAAAATAAAGCCCAACAACTCAATTTATTAACAAACTGAAATTAAACATCTCATTTTGAACTTGGGCACCTCGAGTTTAGGCCAATCTCGATGTCATTGAGATGTATCAAAACATGATGGGACTGGGATTGCATCATACCCTCCCTCTTGAAGACAATTTGTCCTCAAATCGGGTCACTTGCTCGAAAGAAATTTTTCAAGATCACAAATCAGATTGTTTGCAGACCCTGCCTCTTTAAGAGGGTACCACCTCACACCGTCACCTACAGAAGAATAAAACGAATTAGTGACACAATGAAGGTTAAACCAAGAGAAATTTTCCAAGACTTTATTTATATTCGATAACAAGAAAGGTTTATGAGTCAATCTCAAATGGTAATCAAAATACATTAAGAATGCTTCCAAACAAACATGTAATCCAAGTATCTTTTGTTCAGAACATACATGGTTCATATCAAAAGGCAACTTCCATACACCATCGTCACAATCAATTGAACAGAACTTTTTACAAGTTAATGCCTTATCACATAATTGAATTAAAAACATACATGTTTTGAAACATTCGATCATCTCAAATTGCACCCACAAATTTTTATTTAAACAAATTGAATTCGTGCTATAATTCAAGGAATGCATACCAACAACATGACTTCTTTGAGTAATATTCTCATTATCTTTTTTCAAAACAAACAATCCATTACTAATCGAAGAAGGACAATAAACCTCATCAAAATACGAATGCGTTCCAGAAAACAAGACATCAACAATGTTTTCATCAATGATCGAAGGGAATGGTTGAGTCTTAAAAGATTCAAAAAACTCACCTTGTTAACTCATATGAATGAATGGATGGGAATCGATTTGGACAGTACCTTTTTCAGTCAACGTAAACCTCCTCTCTTCGGAAAGATAGTAAAATCATAGCTCTTTACTTGAACTAACCTGAAATGTAGGAGAAAAACAACTCGCACTACTCAAAGTGTCACCTTTATGAAAAGAAAAGGGGTTAGTGACACCATAATTGATAAACTTGAAAGGACATGCTAAATCGATGCTAGGATCAACAGTAGAAGTGGATCTTACCTTATCATTATGAAACAGGGAATTCATTGATAACAACCAACCAAAATCAAAAATTTGATTTTGACCTTTTCTTAACAACTTAGGAAAACGTTCTCCGAGTTTGAACACATGATTTTGATCACACATTTTCAAAATAGCAAAGACTTTTCTTTTTTCAACAACTCACTCTCTTCAATCACGCAAGACTCAAGCATGTAATCATTCAAACCATTATAGTTTTCACAATTCATCCGAAAAGGTAAACTTATACAAAACGAGTTCGCACAAAAACTCAAAGATCTCACATAATAATCATAATTAAACAAGTCAATATTTGTATGTGGATAATGTTTAACACATACATCAAAAATTTGTATATTCTGAATCAAAGGAAATTTAAGTATGCTTATATTCAAGCATTTATACTTCACAAGTCTCATGTATACAGCCTTGTTTAAGTATGCGATTTTTCTATAACAGATCAAAGAATGCACATCAACACCAAAATCAGAGTAATCAAATTGCGTACTTAGACATCAACATCACACACAACCAAGTTTTGCAATCGCCGTTTGGATTTTACTTCACCATCATGCTCATCAATCCATGATTTTCATTAAAGATACTCGCCTTGCCAACATTTAAGACAAACACGTCTTTATTAACCAAAAAATGACAATCAACTATATCATCAATATAATCACAAGCATTTAAATAAGTTGATGAAGACTTAAAGACGACTATATCCTTACCTAACTTACCTTTAGGCACTTGTGGTATAATGTCACTTTCATTCTTACCTTCCTTGATCAATTTAAACTGTCTCTCCTTGGGAAGATAATGTAGTTAGAACTTGTAAAATGAACCTTAAGAAACCAGAAAAGAAGACAAAATAAAAGGAGAACTAATAGGATGGTTAGTAAAAATATTCCTCACTTTTTCTTGTTCACTCTTTTCACTCATTTCTTTTTCAAACTCATTTTAAAGTGCTTTCTCTTTTACCACAACACTCATTTCTTTTACACTCTCGTTTCATGCTTCAATTTCTTTCTCTTTTTCAATTTACGTTTCTTGCTCACACTCTTTTCTCTTCTCTCTATTTCTTTTAAGATCCGCTCATTTTCTCGCATCAACTTTTCTTGCCTCTCTTTCCCTTTGATCTATTTTTGTCTTGTTTTTTTGTTACAAGAAGATGATATCATAAAAGAATCAGAATGGCAGGCTTTTAGTTGAAAAAAAGTGAAGGAATCTTTATATAAGTTGCGTTCATCTCTTCATGAATAAGCCTCCATAGATGTGTACGGAACACACTCACCTTTTCGTAAGGACTTTTCCGTAGATGAATACTTTGAGGCACTTGAATAGAAATTCCTATATTCTCGTTTGTCACCTTGAAATGTTTCAAACTCGTGATTCGTCTCATTTCGTCTTGAGTTCCTGGATGAATAAGAATCTTGATATGAGTCTCTTCCTACATAGTCATTAAAAGTTTGTCTACGTGAAAATCTTGACTCCATCTTTTGACTTGAAGAAATTTGCTCTGGTTCGGCTCTTGCTCGATGGTCTCGCTCTTTGACACGTTCCAATCGTTTCTTGATGAGTTTGAGTTTTCGATTAAATAAATGCTCCATTTCACGTGTAAAGATTTGGAGTGTAAAATCTGACACTCTTCCTCTAGTTGCCACATTTTTTCAAAACTTATTGACATAGTACTTTACTCACACAAACCTCACCAAAAATTCTCACAAGTTCACTCAGAAAGAATAATAACAGATTTTCACTCACACTTGTGTTTACACTCTTTAAAAGGCTTTTTCTTCTCTCTAATGAACTCACACGCTCTTTGCCTTTTACCGCTCACTCCGCCTCTCTAAGTTCTTAAGCAAATATTTGAACTTCAAAGTTGTTGTTGTGGGTCGGCTTACAAATTTGATGTTCAGGTTTGGTAAGATATTATTGTAGGACAATGGGTAGGCTTGAAATAAAAATTTCAGTGTGGCTGAATGGTAAATATTGATTAAGTGTTTCTGGGCAGCAAGCAAAAGTTCAAAAAACTCTGTAATGAAGAAATTGAACAATTTTTTTTTTCATTTGAAATCTTAATATTCACTTCTTGAATGCAAGGACTTTTTTTTTCAAAAAGCAAGTTACTATACTGGGATTCCAAAAACATTGATTCTCACTCCAAATTTGCTATCTCTTATACCAAATGATACAAACTCGTCTCAGAATTATTCGATCTGTAATATTGCCCGATCGTAAATTTGAGTAAATCTGAACGGCTTGGCAAAAATAGACTTAAAATGATGAAAGATAGGCTTAAATGGAATAGTTTGAAATGGTTATGGAAGCAAAGAATGGGATTCGGCTAAGGCTTAAAAAGTGAACCAACACAATTGGACGTGTTGACCCGAAATTTAGACAAGCACTTAGGCTTTAAAATGGTTGAAAGATAAAATAATTTAATAACTAACCTCGACCCATTACCAATGGTTGATAGCAACCTTGGTATAAATGAACCTTGACCGTCTATCAATGGATGATAGGAATCGAAGGTATATGAACGCCACACTTTAGAAGTGATAAGTTCGATAACAAGGAAAGGATAGACGCCACAAGCTAAGCTTGATAAGTCAAATCAATTCCAAAAGGAAAAAGAGAATTGGATAACTCACAATTCAAACATATTTCAAATATTCAGCAAAAAGATCATTTTTAAAAGGCTGATTACGCACATATTTATAAGGCTAGGAAAAGGCTAGCTGAATGGTCACAAGTATTCATCCTAAAAGTTGAAATAAAGCTCAAGTCTCTAGGAATTCTTGAACCAAATAACTCCACCATTTAAGTCACTTCAATTCAGCTGCATAATTGACCTTGACTACTTGAAAAGTGACTCTTGAAGTGTCCTTTGGTAGCCGAATAGTCACCAGCACCTTAATGGTGTTTTGAATGCTTGAATTAATTATTTTGAAGTAGCAAAACGGTGGTTGGAAGTTGAAAAGATTGTTGCCAAATTTAAAGAAGTAATAATCCACTCTTTAAACTCTTTTAAATGATGTGTTAAATCTTCTTTGTAACAGCCCCTTGCTTAAAACCAAAAATGACTTGAAAATCCACTTTATTGAATGTGTAACAGCATGTAACTGAAAACACTTGAAAAGCATCTTTATTGAATTTGTAACGGTTGTGAGCTGAAGAGACACCTGCAATAAACACATTAAAATGAACTTATTAAACACAATTAAACACTAATTAAACTCAAACACATTAAACACTTAACTTCAATAAATGAACTAAAACTTATTCATCAATTATTCCAGCAACTAGTTTAATTAAATGAAGCATAATTAATTAAACTTAAACTCATGCATCAATAAATTATCCTAGTAATTAGATTAATTAAAGAAACATCTATTAAATGAAGTTCAATAATAACTCAATTATTAAAACTAAGATGAGTTGAATTAATGACCAGCAACTTATTTATTAATCTAAGATGAATTATTAACTAAGATGAACTCAATTAACTAAAATGAACTCAATTAACTAAGATGAGTAATTTATTCAAGCAACTTAATTAAAAATAAAGTCCAACAACTCAATTTATTAACAAACTGAAATTAAACGTCTCATTTTGCACTTGGCCCCCTCGAGTTTAGGCCAATCTCAATTTCGTCAAGATGTATCGAAACATGATGTGACCGGGATCCAAACAGAGGAAGTCCCTACTGAAACCATTGACCAGCCTGTTAAAGGAAGGAACTAAAATTTTATTCTATCTTTATTTTATCCAATTTCCTTTACTCTTGTAGTAAGAACTATTTCTCCTTTTAATGAAGTCGTTACCTTCCCTTATCATCTTTCTAACTTGCTTTAACATCAAAATATACCAACTTATCCACTATAAATGTAAGTATTTTACTTACCTAAAAGACTAAGTCAGGTCCGATGCATTATGCATACAAGGCTGACTCTTACTTAATTGCTAAAGGATCAACTAAATCAAAAATTGATACCAATAACTGTCATAGCTAACACCTAGCCCGGTAATATATTATTTGCTTTGGCCACACATGGCCCTCACGGTTTTGTTCTTAAGAGCGGCCATACCCCTCCAAAAGGCCTATTACCACTTAAGTGTTACACCTCTTTATATAGCCCAAGTTCTCCCGTGCTTTGTTGATATGGGATTTGCCTAGGGTGTTACATTGTCATAAGTGTATTACCCTCATAGGATATCTTAATCTCTTTGGGATAATATCCATTCTCTAAATATGATCTTATTTTATCTCATGGTAACCATTACATCTTCCTTCATGAAAAGCTAATTACTATCAAATAGTAGTCAAGTCATTCATCACAAAGACAAAAGACCCATGGCCACATTTACTTTTCATCAACCATGTAATTCCAATGATAGGATATCATTTACCCATGGGATATGAATTCCATTATTGTGAATGACACTACATGTCACACCCTTACTTGGCGAATCGGTATATTTGAAAGGTTGTACTAGCAAAATCACCTAAGTCGCAAGATTTAGACTAGTTGGTGTTGGTGAGTTTCTTGGCGAAGCATTTCGCTGAGCTTTGCCAAGCTTGTGGGCTTTCATTTTTGTAATTGGAGAGTTCTTTGTTTGGCAAGATCTTTATCTGACGGATCCTCTTGCTAATAAATCTGTCAATCGTGTTTTGTATTGCTGTAAATGTATTAGTTGTGTTAGAAAACATGATGAGTGAGACACGTGTAAGTCATATGACATCCTAATAGAGGTGACGTGACAATAACCAAGATACTTGGAGAACGTCGTAGGATGTGATTAATTAGTGGAAACGTGTGTGCATGGATATTGATTAGAAAACCTACTTAGGGTGGGATTTGGATTAGAGTTTTTCTATATATAATACAACTCAGTAGTAAAGAGAAGACTTTTATTTTCATCTTCTCTTGTCACCTTCGTTATCATCTAAGAAAACTCAGAAGTGTTCTTCATTATTAATAGAGGAACTAATCATTAAGCTTATAGAAGTTACCTTCTTTTTGTTGTCTGCTAGTAAATTCTTTAATCCTTTTTTAATTTTTTATCAGAAAGGGATATGTAGTTGTAGGAGTTGTTCATTAGGATTTTCATTTGAAATACTGGATAAAAAGAAAACTTCCTTCTAGAAATTATTTGCATGTTTACCGATTCTTACTATTATGTTGAATTTCGATTGTTTTTGTATTTAAATGAGTTATTTTAATTTTTTTAGCTAAAGAAATAGGAGAAGGTCCCAGTGTAAAGGGAAAAGAACCCATCGAGTAAATAAACCCTATGTGAAGGTTTTTGGTGACTTCACTTGTACTCTGTGTCTATTAATTGCAATAGCATGTTTACAACCATCCTACTGTTTACTCAAATGAGTTGTCCTAACTTTTGTATGATGGTCCCAGCCTTTGGATTTGGTGTGACTATCAAAGGAATGTGTAAGTGAGATGATGAACAAATTGGTTATGTTGGTAAACTAGAGATAAGAATCATACATGTGCATTAATATGAATACTCCTTCCTTGGTGCATAACCTCTATATCTGGATCAAAAAAAAGAGGCATCAGAGTGTTGATACATATGATGGTGAAAAGAAGAAAGGAGAATTGTTATTATATGTTTCGCCTTTGGTATGGCACATTGATGCAAATCGTGATTGGTGAATACCCAGCCTTGTGAAGGAACACTTGGTGTTCGAATTAACAAGGAGGATTTGTGGAGGTTCAGTTGGTATAATTGGTCTACTGGCTCTACGGAGCAACATGATGGAAATATAATATTGGTTCTTTGAAACAAAGATCAAAAGCTAGAATAAGGAAGAATGTGTATTAGTATAAAGGTGCATAAATGTGATTAAATGTTGTGTAGATATTTGCATGAAGTGTAAATAGTACTTTGAAATGGCTAAAAAAGTTAGTTTAAAATGGTGGCGTGCTAATAGAGTCATCGTAGCATGTGTCCACCAAATATTGGTATCTGGTATCCACCAATTAAATGTATCCACTTGCAGATGTCATCCATCAGCAAATACTTCGAAAAGAGAAATTTGCATCAGCCTCCAATGGCGTATCTTTTAAACGGTCTAAGTAATTTGGTCATGTAGTATTAGTTCAACCTTGATGTGAGGTTGTACTTCTGTGGAACTTACTAAGTGCTTATAAACTTAGTTTCTTTTTCTTATTTTCAGGTGCCTTGGATGAAATATTGCATTGAGAAGGGATTCAACCAAAACCACATCCTCTTTCGTGAGTCATCTCTTATTTACGCTCGTAACACATATTCGCTGAGGATCGGAGAAATGTTAGATTTCTCCAGTTTCTAGTTTAAAAACTTGTATCTGAACAATTGATTTTGTATTATTGGGTTCTTAATCGTATTGTTGGGGAACCTAGCCAAACTATTTTAAATGGTGACATTCGACCAAAAATGAATTTTGAACTTCTGAATGAGAGTTATTATATTTTATATTCTATATATAAATCAAGGATTGAAGGGCTTCCGCCAAATATTGATAGACATTTTTTATTTGTACATAGCGTATTACCGCATAAAGTTCGCTTTTAAAGCTTATATGTCATTTGATTTTTTAGGTTAACGTCACATTTTATAGAGTAGTGCACCAAACTCAAGGCGTTAGATTTTTATTTGGTTCACCAGTTTGTTTGGTTCTAAATTGTGACGTTCCATACCCGGATCCCAAAATCAAATTGGGTGTAGGGTGTTACTTTACATACTGCAGAAGTTATACACCCAACACACCACTTTTCTATTCCTTATTTATTCAAACTTGGGCTTTTACTTACATCAAAGTGTACAAGTCACGCATACATAGCCTATCATCCACTCATGATTTAGGTATGCCACACTATGAACATTACAAGTGAATAAGTCCATAAATAGATTCATGATCTATTATTCTTAAGTCTTGTCCAATGTACTGTCGGTCTAGTAAATTACATCTATGTCTCTATCTTCTAGGAGCCATCTACTCTAATGCCCGAGACAAAACATCTCCATACTTGGACTTGATAAATGGCATATTAGTCTTTCAATCGATCTGCTCATTTTCAATTAGACTAAATATATGTTTAGGTTCGTCTACTAATACAAGTTGTCTGCCCATATTACGATCCGACCGCATAATACCGTTTAGTATTAGTTTAAATGTTAGACAACCAATGAGCAACATTTACTTCTATTTTACTTTACATGCAAAACCATACAAGGCCAATCATACGAAGTATATTAATGTAATCTATGAATTTGTTTTATTATTCAATCTATTCAAAAAAATTACAATTTTACAAATGAATATAATACACTCAGGGCACCAGATCCAACAAGGGGTGCATCAAAACTTCGATATGTGTAAGTAAACATTACACAGATACAGATATGGTAATCAATGATGAAATGAATATTGATCATAAATATTGCATGTACTTATTTTGCTTATCTGATCATTAACATATTTATAACTAATTTCTAATTATGTTAACACCACTGAGTACTCAATACTTAACGTATGGTTATGTTTACTTTTTGTACACAGGTCTCGGATAGGGTTTTTGTAACAGGCCGTTTTCAGTGAAATAGGAATAGTGGTTTCGAGACCATAAATCTAAAGTGGAAATAATTATTTTAATATTAATTTGAGTTCTACAGCATGATAGTATGATTGTATAAAAAATTTGTTAAGAAATTTTAACGTTTGCATGCTTAATTTGATAAAAAGGACTAAATCGCGTAAAGTGCAAAAGTTGTGTTCTCATAGCTAAAGGTGTCTAATAGCTATAGAACTTTAAAGTGAAGGTCTTTATATGGTAATTAGCCATTTAGGTTGATAGTGGGATGTGATGGCTTGGTATAAGTGAAATTATGAATGTTTTTAAAGGTTATAATAGTAAAATGGTAAATAAATGATTAATTAAATAAAACAAAGCCAAGCTTTCATCTTTATTCATCCTTATTCAACTGAAAATTAGCTTCTGGGTAGCCATTTTTGTGCTTAAGCTTTTGGCAACTTCATCTTGCTATTAAGTAAGTGGTTTTTGCCCTGTTTTTAATGATTTCTATGTTTTTGGAGTTGTTGTAGCTTAATCTAACTAGCCCAGGGACTAATTTGTGAAACTATTGAGTTGTTTGAATTTTTTCATTGATGAATGTGTATGTGTTTTGATATTTAATGATAGAAAATGAATGGTTGTTGTTAGATAAACAAGTTTTGTAAAGTGATTTTGGTTGAAAATGTCAAATAACGACTTATTTGTAAAATGTAAAAATTTTGTGGTGAAATGTGTGAAATAATGAAATGTGTGGGCTGCTATGAACATAGATGAAATTTGGGTAGTATGGATGTGGATTAAATTGCATGAATTTTCATTTTTATGATCTAGGGACTAAATTGTAATTAAGTTAAATGTTTAGATGCAAAATAGTAATTTTTCCATAACATGAATTTTTGGATTCAATTGAATAGAATGAGACTTAAAGTAGTTAAATTTGATTATATAGATCAAGAAAAGCCACGTTCAGAATTAGATAGGGGAAAAGATAAAGTTTTTGGACTGAATGATCGTTTTCCTTCATATGAGTTCGAGGTAAGTTCATATGTTAATAAGCATTAAATAATTGTGTGTTAAATGCTTTAATATTGCGTTTTTGATGAATATGATTTCACGGATATACTTGACAAAGATTTGGCGATGTATGATATCCCGGTTGAACCTTAGGAATAGATAGGATACGAATGACATGTCATTAGGGGTTACCATGTTTTGGGTGTTGGTCCCTTATGTTCTACCAGTGGCTGAGTTTTCTGACATGTGTTGTGGTTACTCATCAGCTTGTGTGAACAACACCATGTAGCTACGTCTTGACCGTTAGCTTGTGTGAGCAAACCTAGTGATAGCTCGAGAGTGAGCATATATATATGAGATATGAGGTAGGGATGGTTTCGACCATGTATTGGCATTTAGTGTGCGAGATATGCAAGTATCTAATATTATTCCAAAAGGTTCAACGGGAACAATTATGTTCCAAGAATGTATGAATTTAATATGAACAAGTACAGGTATGTACGTGAATCATGTGGAAATTGAATCTATGATATTCGTGATTTCATAATTAACTTTGTTGGTGGTTATACGTTAAGCTAATGAGACTAAATTGAATTGCATTATGATTTAAATTACTTGCTTAATTGTGGTTGATTGGTAAGTTATATTACAGTTATACGAACTTACTAAGCTTAATTGCTTACTTTGTTTACTTTTCCGTGTTTTATAGTGATTCGGAAGCTCGTTCTTTTTAGAAGTTGTCAGAGATTGCATCACACTATCGAACTCTTATTTTGGTACTTTTGGATTTTATGTATTTTGGTTATATGGCTATATAGATTATTTGGCTAATAGAAGCCTATATGGTTTGTTATGTTTTAGCCCTTGATATGGCTTGACAATGGTATATGTTTTGATGTGTAAATAGGTGCAAATGGCCCTTTAATATGTAGTTTATAATTGCTATGTCAATGCTTCATTGTGAATTGGTATTTAAGGTAGCAAATGGTTGAAATTGAGAATGTATTCGCATGCTAAGTTTTAAGCAAGATAGTTTATTTATGTAATTGACCATTTAGGTAGTTTTTGGAGGAAATTTTGGCATTTTTTAAATGATCATTTGAGATGCCAAAGAACTTAGGATTGTTGGTAATGAAATTGCATGGTATAGACTTGGTTGTGATTGGTTTGAATGCCTATTGATGATATGGTCATATGTTTTTTGGTATGTGTAGGTTGGTAGCACATTGGGTGAGAAATAAGGCTTGGAAAATGGCCTATTTTTGTCCACACGTGTAGAGACACGGGCGTGTCCCCTAATATTTCTTTAGAAATCAAGTCAGTTGCTTCACACGGCCTAGCATACAGGCATGTGGCTTGACCGTGTGGCACAAGTCAGTATACCCTCAAGTTATCACACAGTCTAGTACACGGCCTGGCACAGGAGTGTGTGAAGCCACTTCAAAAGGTACACGGCCTAGCACACGGACGTGTGCTCTGACCGTGTGACCCAAGTTAGTGAGTTACACGGGGTCGGACACTGGCTGGAACACAGCCATGTGATCCCATTTCGAATGTCAACACAGCCTGTGACACAGGCGTGTCTCTCACACGGCCTGGCCACATGGGCGTGTGTCTCCTGCACTTTGAAATTTTCCATGTTTTTATAAAAATTTCTTAAGTACTCTATTTAGTCTCGAACCACTTTTAATGCTTGTTTTAAGCCCCGATGGCTCATGTTAGGGACTATATCACTAAATTTGAATGACTTTTGTTTGGATATGAGAAATGAATATGAAATGTATGATTATTTAAGAGATAAGTTCGGTAATGCTCTGTAACCCTATTCCGATGACGGAGACGGGTTAGGGGTGTTACAGTTTTAGTAGATTCGAAGTTGTATCCAAGTTTAGTAGGTCAGCTCAACTCATATTAGAGTTGTACTTCTTTGTATGTATATATATAGTTAATGACATGTACCAATGTAATGCCCTCAACTCGAACCTATTCACCGGATCTGGATCTTAGGTGTTACATTACTATTATAGACTTATACATGCTTAAGACATGCAAATTTTCAAAGAAATACATCTTATTAATAACACTACCCAACAAAGTTGTGTTTGGGTGAACAATGTGTACAAAACTTACAAATATAATCACACATCAGATTGGCCTATATTTTCCCCCTTATTTGACCTCTAAATAATACTTATGACTTCATTACTTGACCAGTACGATCTATTTACTCTAAAAGGCTTACAAACAAAATTTAGAGGCTTGTTTGAAATGTTTCAATCAGAATCGAACACGCTTTTGCAACCCGCTCTATATGCATAGGTGCCCACTTCGCCATTCCTTTAACGCAGCCCTGGCATCATTCCTCCTAGTGCCACTTTTACCTAAGACATAAAACACAGAGGCGTAAGTTTAATAAAACTTAGTGAGAAAACCCTATTTTACCTAGGTCTTTATTCAATGATTTCATCGTTTATTTCTCATCCATAATTTTGACTCTATCGATCGTACAGCCTTCGCCATAACCTTTCATATTGGCTTTCCTTTCAAAGCTAATCCACACTTGCAAAGTTTTCAAAATACCATGTTTGCAATTCTTTCAGAGTCTGCCCATAGGCATTGTCTTCGAATGGTCACCACGAGAGTTGTTCTTCATATTACACTACAAAGGCGTTCCTTTCCAAAGATAGCTACAGAGGCTTTCTTTTCAAAGTCTTACCACGAAGGCATCTGTAACAGCCTAATTTTCAGTGGTGTCGAAACAGCAATTCGAGATCACTAAATCCGACAAATGAGTAGGAAATATTATTAATTTAGTGAGTATAAGTTAAATCTAAAGTTAAAAAAATTTTGCAATAGTGAATAGTATACTAAAAATAAATATTAAAATAATTGAAATCGAAAATGAGGTATTGAGAACTCGGGAATTTTAAATGGAGCCATAAATATTTTTATAAATATTTATGGAGTGTTAATAAGTTAGTATTAAAGTTTCGTCAAGAAATTTTAAAGTTCTGATAGTTAATTGAATAAAAATGACTAAATTGTATCAAATGTAAAATTGTAAGAAATGATTAAATAACTTAAATGATAAAATAAAGAGGGTTTAAAAGGCAAATAGACCCAAGGTCTCTTTGGGCTAGACGTCAAGGGCATGAAATCGGTAAGAAAATAAGGAAGATGAAGGGCAAAATTGAAAAATTGCAAAAGTTTCATATGTTTACGGTTTGGTCCCGAACCACCCTGAATGTATGTTTTGGGCCCCGTAGGCCCATATAAGGGACGTTAAACATATGTATGAAAGTTTTTAATTTAGAAGAAATTTTATGGCCGATTTTTACATGATTGATCATATTAAGTTCGGTAATGCCTCATACCCTATTCTAGGCCAGGAATACGGGTAAGGGGTGTTACATTTATTGGTATCAGAGCTTCGGTTTAGTCGATTCTTGGAATGAATGAGATGTGTAAAGTGTCTAGAAATACATGCCATATAAATCTGCGATTGTGTGATGTGTATGATCCGATCTAATCTTTGTTTTACATATAGATAGAAATACTTTTCAATTGAGCTATTTCATAAAGTGTTGAAAGTGACACTAAGGTGTCTGAGTAAGAATGTGTTTATGATGAGTCGAAACTTGGAAAGGTATGAAGAAGAGTTCATGAAATGGATGTAATGAGGTACGAAATGAAATAGTCATAAATCGAGAAATATGGGAAAAGTGAAATGAAATGGAAGTTTATCTTGTGATGAGCGCATCTATGTTTGTGTGACATTCATATGATATTGTGTGCCTGACTTGTTTGATTAAGTAAATGCTATGAGTAAACTTACTCAAAATTCATGGAATGTATGTTTAAGTACACTTGTTTGAAAAGGATAATTGAAAAGTTCGTGTAACATAATTATGTATGTTAATTTGCTTGAAGTGAATTATGTAATTGTGAGGATATGATGTTGATGATAAATGCTAAGTCATATGCGTGTATTTATGAGAGTCCAGTTAGAGGCTTTACGACCTCACCCCCTTATCAATGTGGTATTTTATAACGAAAATTCACGAGAATTATGTTGAATAGTTCACAAGTGTGAAACTAAATAGTACAGTAGTAAAATAATTAATAATGCAGACGGAGTTAAAAATAGTTTGACAAGTGAATACAGTTTTGAAAAAGATATCAGATTATTTTAAAGATCATTCAGATTACGTAATGACACGGTTAAAGAAAAAGGCTAATCGACTTATTCAGATATGATGTCTAAAGTATGTGTTTGCTGAAGTTTTTCCCGAATTGGTTTTCGTTAGTGAATGGAATGATGCAGGGTTCATGATGATAGAATTAGTCAGAGAAATGATAATTGAGTAGTAAAAATGTCTGTGTGTGTGATAGTTATAGTTGAAATGAATATGATGATCTTTTCTGGGTATTATATATATTCTTTTATCCTCAGATATATGTGTGTGGTTGTTCAGTTTTTGATGGAGTTCTTATGTTGTGAGAATGCTAGCTAACTATGATGTTAGACGACAGCCCTGTTGGTCTGGTCGGTTTATGATCAGTATTTCTTCATCTCTTTGGAATTTTATTCTAATATGTTGGAATGAAGTCGATGGTAAAAAAAATATATGAGACTAATATTATGTTTCTACTGATTATGATTTTATTTTATACATGCGGGAAATATATTATCTTTGTTATGATAGAAATCCTGAATCGGTAAACGTTGTTTTTCTTCTAGATTTATCTGAGGAATTATCAAGATCTTTATTATCTTCTTGTGTGTTAGATGTGCTAGTGATTGCAAGAGCGTTACATAATATTTTTTTTAGTTCCAGTTCAAATGTCTATTTGTTAGCAAGTAAGCCGAACATCAAGAGCATTCAGGATTATTGCAGTCAGTGGTAATACTAGTGTGATATGAGATAGAATGGCTATAGATTTCGAATTGGGATTGTCATTAACATCAGAAAGGAAAATTTTATTTAGTTTATGGCTAATCATTTGACAAAGAAAGATCTGTATGATCATTTCAGTAGGTACAGAATTTTTATTTGATAGATCAGCTAAGTATATGTGTTCCTAATAGGGTAATTTAGAATTTTGACAATAAGTTCCAACATTTATTCTAGAGTTCAAAGGTGACTGGAAAATAAATAAATAAAAAATATTCGAGGTTAAACCGAATTGTGATTCTGAGAAGTTAGTAAAAGTGTTTCATGAGTGTTGAAAGCAACTTCTTCTGATAAGATTTTCGGGGACGAAAATCCCTAAAGGGGGGAGAGTTGTAACAGCCTAATTTTCAGTGGTGTCGAAACAGTGATTCTAGATCACTAAATCCGACAAATGAGTAGGAAATATTATTAATTTAGTGAGTATAAGTTAAATCTGAAGTTAGGAAAAATTTTGAAATAGTGAATAGTGTACTAAAAATAAATATTAAAATAATTGAAATTGAAAACGATGTATTGAGAACTCGAGAATTTTAAATGGAGCCATAAATATTTTTATAAATATTTATGGAGTGTTAATAAGTTAGTATTAAAGTTTCGTCAAGAAATTTTAAAGTTCTGATAGTTAATTGAACAAAAAGGACTAAATTGTATCAAATGTAAAATTGTGAGAAATGATTAAATAGCTTAAATGATAAAATAAAGAGGGTTTAAAAGGAAAATAGACCTAAGGTCTCTTTGGGCTGGACGGCAAGGGCATGAAATCAGCAAGAAAATAAGGAGGATTAAGGGAAAAATTGGAAAATTGCAAAATTTACTTAATAAAGCTAGGACTAAAGTGGAATTATCTAAATTTCTCTTTATTTTTCTGCATTCTCATCAGCAAAAATGCCATGGAAGAGTTCCCTTAAGCTGGTTTTTCATATTTTTACTTCAAGTAAGTTCAATTCTTGATTATTTCTTAAAATGTTTGTGTTTTATGACTTTTACAACTAGGTCCACTTGTTGAATTCATTAGTTTTTGATTCTATGAAAGAAATTGAAAGTTTCTATGAATATTTGCTGGAATTATATGATGATTTGGTATGGAATTAGAGCTTTAAATTGTTTATATCCTGATTTTATTGAAAGAATTGAATAGAAAGTGAATGTTTGGGACCTAATTGTAAAAGAGTTTGAAGTTAGAGTTTTATGTGGAAATTCTAAATTTCAATAGTTATGAAATAACTTATAATGTCTAGTAAAAATATTAATTGAGAAAATTATCTTAATTGAGGGGTTAATTGAGCAAGGACTGGATTGTATGAATTGTGAAATTTGGGGCAAAATGGAAATCAACATTTTGCACTAAAACTGGTTTGGACAGCAGCAGTAGTCTAACTTTGAAAAATCACCAAAAATTGTAGAAATGGAATTAGAGGATGAATAAAATATGACTCGTGTATAAATTGATCACATGCCTGATTATAATGATAAGTGTTGGATTAGAAATGATATAATGTTTTATTTGGAATATTTATTATGAAATTATGATTATCGTTATAATACAAAAATTTTATATGACTAAATTTTAGTGATTATTTGTTAATTTTATGAATTTCATGATGTGTTATTTCATATGTATTGATGATAAAATCGTGAATAATGTAAAAGCATGAAAATTGAATAAATAATCAAATTGAGCATTTCAGTTCAGTGACAAGATGAATTGAAGGAAAAGACCATGGTTGGACCATGGCAACAAGTGATAAGTGATAGCTTCGGCTACACTTATCTGATCAAAGACAAGTGAAAGTGACAAGTGATAGCTTCGGCTACACTTATCTGATCAAGGACAAATGACAAGTGAAAAGTGGTAGCTTCGGCTACCTGATCAGTGAAAAGTGGTAGCTTCGGCTACCTGATCAGCGAAAAGTGGTAGCTCCGGCTACCTGATCAGTGAAAAATGGTAGCTCCAGCTACCTGATCAGTGAATAGTGGTAGCTTCGACTACAAGTAACAAGTGATTTCCGTATAAGACCATATTTGGGATATGGCATCGGTGTGTTTTATGCTACTGTATAAGACCATATTTGGGATATGGCATCGGTGTGTTTTATGCTACTGTATAAGACCATATCTGGGATATGGCATCAGTGAGATATGTGATTCATGTAAGACCATAGCTGGGCTATGGCATCGATATGTAATATGTGATTACGTGTAAGACCATAGCTGGGCTATGAAATCGATATATGAATATGTGTAAGACCATAGCTGGGCTATGGCATCATTATGTGAAGATGTGTAAGACCATAGTTGAACTATGGCATCGAGAAAACGAAGTACTCAATTCCGTAAGACGTTCACTAATTTGACAAAGTTTGGTAAGTGTTACATGAAATTATGTGATATAAGGAAGTACGAGTTGATAAGATATGAGTATAGAACTTGGTTGATAAATGAATTCATTTGTGATTATATAATTGTTCATCTTGAATGTATTGTCCATATGTATTGATAATTCAAATGTTTTAGTGAATAAAGTTCCGACATAGAATAAATTGAACACGAGACAAATAATTATGAAATTGAACTCGAAATTTATGAAAATGACGTTTATTGATATATGGAGACATGAGACATTGATATATGAATATGGAAAATGTATGATAAATGTGTTTATTCATAATTATGGAATTATATACCTCATGTGTACTATTTGCATAAAGATGATATTTCAGATACTTTGGTTATTTAAGCTTAAATATGAAATAGTATGAAATCAAGATAAGTTGTCATGAAAATATATTTAGATTACAGAGATATGGCTGATATATGTTGTATGATTACATAACGTGAAATTGTGTATATATATGAGAAATTTAATGAGAATTGAGCCCATACACGTTTCTTGTTATTTATATGAAGTGTACGACTGACAAGGGTGATGAAATTATAAACAGAGAGTTACACGGGTTGAAAACACGGGCGTGTGACTCTCCAAAGTGTGAAAATTTTCTAAGTGTTGCAAAAGTTTCATATGTTTACGGTTTGGTCCCGAACCACCCTGAATGTATGTTTTGGGCCCCGTAGGCCCATATAAGGGACGTTAAACATATGTATGAAAGTTTTTAATTTAGAAGAAATTTTATGGTCGATTTTTACATGATTGATCATTTTAAGTTCGGTAATGCCCCGTACCCTATTCTAGGCCAGGAATATGGGTAGGGGGTGTTACAGCATCCTTTGATAGAGATTGCCACAAAGGCTTCCTTTTTAACAGAGATCGCCATAAAAGCTTTCTTTTTAACATAGATCACTACAAAGGCTTTCTTTTTAACAGAGATAAACAAAAAGGCTTTCTTTTTTACAGAGATTGCCACAAATGTTTTCTAACGAAAATTGCCACAAAGGCACTTCTTTAGGTTGCACCACAAAGACGTCTCCTTACAGATTACCACAAAGGTATTCCTTATCAGAGATTTGCCACAAAGGCTTGCTTATATGGAAGTTGGTGTCTTTGACGATATGGATTTGCTTAAACTCACAGTCGTAAGGTTTGCCCCTCATCGATGGTACTCACCTAACTGTCCTTTACATATTCTATATGATGTCATAGCCCAGTCATGGTTTTACACGATATGGTCTTCAGAGTGTCATGGACTTTTCCTTTTAGAGATTCGTGTTTTTAGTCCTAACAAACCCCTTTAGACGAATCCAGAGACAAACATAGACACTTCATGCAGACTCATACTTAATAGGCTTATTCCTTTTAGACTTCATCATAATAGATGCATTCATGCTTACAGATGCAATGCACTTCATATCAGACTTGTTCAAACTGTGACTAACTCATGATAGACATGTTCATGCTTTCAGACATTTATGCATGCATACTATTCCTTTCCTTATCAAAGTCATAGACTCATGCTTTAGTAGTTTTAGTTTCATGCTTTACTCACTTAGCATAAAAATATCTAGACTACAACATAAATGTAAGAGTCAGTCTTAGAGACTCACCTGTTAACCTTAATAGCAGCCTAGGGCTCCTACTTCACACAACCACTTATGGACTCTTGAAGGCCACTAATTGTAAAACATAAGAATACTGTCAAAACTTTATTCATATAACTCTTATTTACATCCAGAACCTAAACAAACTCTATGCATGGCCTTACTTCTTCATCTTTCTATTTACACTCAAGCAAGCTCACTTTCACAAGAAAAATTCATATGAGTCCAGAACACTTACCCTAGGTGAACAAACAACCCTATACTTGAACTTCAATTTGTAATTTTACTGTAGCAGAAAAATCCCCTGATCAACAACTATAGGAATGTAACAATCATGCTCTTTTAAATAGAAGGAAGAGGAAATCTTTTCTTCCTTCAGAAGTTTTCTTAGCAAAAATTCATGTTTTTCATTGTGACGTTTGACACGTGTGACTCAACTTTCAAATTTTCCCTCATTGGTGGCTTACAACTGTGAAGAAATGTTTATAAGAATCCAAAATCTTTTCACATTTTCAATTTGACCTATTGTTCATTCCAAACTATATTGCTACTGTATAACCTATACATTAACTAAACCAACTGGGCGTTCCTTAATCTTTGTGACATCCCCAACTACTTATGAACCCTTAACATATTTTGCCAATCTCTTCTTCTATTCATACACATACTTTACAGAGGACATTTCTTGCTTTTAAAATCCCATTATTGCTTATGCACCCTATTAGCGTGTCGAAACATCAATTGGGCAGGAAGATCGCGCCAACCAAATTTCCTTTGTCCTACACTCCCAGACTCAAGACTTCGCCAAGTATGGGTGTTACAACCTAGGTTGGTCTTATGGCTTAATGTCTATTTTAATATTTGTAGCATATTTAGGTATTTTCACCTATAATCTTTAGAGTGATGAATTTTGATGCTTGATTAGTAAAAAAAATGATGCATTATTATAAGTGTTTAATTATGCATTCTAATTTTGCTATGTTGTGATGCACTGAATGATATGTTTGATTGATGATCAAATAAGTTAATATGTGTTTTAAGTTTGGGTAAGTTTAGGTGTTTTTTTATGAAGTTTTGGAAGCATTGAAATGTGCATTTTAGGCCATTGAATCATTTAGTCTTGAGACAGTAAAAACGTGTCTTAAGACCTCAATAACAAAATTTACCATTTGGTGCAACACATTGAGTATGGTCTCAAAACTTACTAAGTAACTTTTGAGACAATCTCATTTACGTCTCGAGACAAAGTGGTCTTTGTCCTGAGACATGGGCACATCAAGCTAAAAAAGACTTGCCCTATTTTAGGTCTCAAGACATCTTGTCTCAAGATAGCTAAACATTGAAACTAAATTAGGAAAACAATGGAAGAACGTCTCGAGACTAGTCTCAAGACAAGGAGGCTTTAGTCTCAAGGCAGTGACCCTAATGTCTCGAGACACTTCAACATTGAATAAAAAATCAATTTTATCATGTCTTAAGACATGAAAACCTTGCATCGAGACCACTAGTAGAATTCAGAAAAATGAGTTTGGGTTCGAATCCTAACATTGTTTTTAAACCTCTTACAACATCTAAAAATTTTAAACATGTTCCATTAACATTCATTGATTATATTCATATGTTTCAACTGAGCTTACATGTTATTTTATTTATTTTAATAGAATGATATTGAGCTAGTCTGAGTTGCTCCGACAATGTAATATGTGTTATGAATTTGAATCTAGCGATCGGGTCAGGTATGGGGTGTCACAATATCCATTAGTTTCATTATTTCTGTTAAGTTTCTTACTATAAATAACATAACGACTCAATTTCAAAGAAATTTTTTAAACTTCTGTTGTACTTAACATAACTATTTTAATTGATTTTTCCAACAAATTTTGAATCTCTATTGTTGTATCGCTTTAGCTTCTTTTGGATATTTTCTCTTAGTGGTTAAATCTCCTCTAAAATTCTAGCTTAAATACTAGTTTTTAAGCTCATAAACATCGAGATAAGGTGAATTGATTATTCAAATGAGAAATTTAAAATTTAAAATTTAAATCTTGACACAATAGTTTGTAGTGGCTCAACCTCAATTATCTACCTCCACTATCTTAGCTTTCTTCAACTAAGCCCCAATTCACTAATTAGTATATTTCAAAGAAATTGTATAATCTTTACAACTCATTATCTTTTACTTAGGGCAAGATAGAACCTTTTTCCTAGTTTTTGTAAATTAACTAAAAAAAAATCTTCCCCTTTTACAAAGGTTAAAAAGATGTAAAAAGAATAAGAAGCTCTCTGAGGCAGGTGTTTACAAAATTAAGCTCTCTAAAAATACAAATAAACACTTGAAAGAATGAAAAATAAACTCAATAAGGGTTTATGTACAAAATATAAGCATGGAATGAAAAATAAACTCAATAAAGGTTTATGTACAAAATATAAGCATGGAAAGAATAAAGATAAGAATGATAGAAATTAAACTCTTGAACTATGAATGTTGATCTCTAGCTTCTCTTAAGTGTTTTGAGGCCTTATTTATACCCTCTCTTTGTTTAGTAGTTGTTGAGGGAGTTTTTAGTTGGTGGAAGCATTAAATTTGCGCATTTAAGACATTCTGCAAGCAGTATTGACGATACCTCATGTAAAAATAGTTGTTAGAAATGTTTAGGCATCGATAGCTTGAGAACAAGTATTGATGCCTTGCTCCTCTAGTTTGTGCTTTTGGCTATTGGCTTCATTTTGTATATCGATGTCAAAGGTCGAGTATTGATATCTTGGGTCAGGTATTGGTACCTTAAATAGGTTACCAATATTTTACCCTTCTAGAAAGTGTTTTTAGCTATTGTCTTGTAATCTATCAATATTTCAAGCTTGGGTATCAATACTTGGGACAAATATTGATACCTCAATGCATGATATCAATACTTAGGGTCCATTTGTTTGGCTGAAAATGGTTTCCGAAAAATAATTTCTGAAAAATGACTTACTTTTCTGAAAAAGTTGATATTTTCTAGTGTTTGGATAAATCTGTGTAAAATATTTTCTGTTGTTTGGCAGATTTCCTGAAAATGTTTTACAAAAATTGTTTTAAATTAAACAAACATACATTCGAGAATTTATTAATTTTTCATTGTTTAATTGAGCTTATTTTATATCTATTAAATTTATATTTTATATTATTTTTACATATATTGCAATGATTTATATAAATCTTCATTTTTCATACAACAATACTCAAAATCTTGGAATCACAATATCATATTTGTAACATTTGCAGTAACTAACTCTACACATCAAAACATCTCCACTTTTAAACTTCCTATCCTAGTAAATTATTAATTACCAATGGAGTAACATATTCCTAGGAACACAACAAGCTGATAATAATCGAGCTAATTCATAAAAGACTATATTATCCATTATTTTCCTTCATACATTCTACGATTTTCCTGCTTGGCAAAGGCACCATGAAAAGTTTCATTTTTATTTCAATTTTCATAGGTAAAACCATACCAAAACACAAAGAGTAGAACATAAATAAACACTAGTGGAGTGACAAAGGATTTGATATCAAGTCTTCAGTTGACATTAGTCTTAAGTTTGATTTTTGAATTAATGTCTTATCCCTTTCCCCTTATAAACCTTCAACAATTAACTCTGTCAATTGAGTGACCCGTTTAAAAGGAAGGGATAGATATGGCCAGAATTACATTTTGAGAATAATAGGAGATTTCTTAGTGGCCTTTGGTGTTGGAACCTATCAAGAGAAATAAAGACAGAATGTAAGAAAAATGTTTGAATAGTGGAATCAAATCATAGCAAGGATTAGCAAACTTGATCAAGTATAAGTAATCTCATCATCCTTCAAGGAACAAATATAAGTGATAGATAGACAGTAGTTTTGGTAGTTAAGTGCAATCTTTTAGAATTACATCTTTTCACTCATTACCAACCTATGCCCATGAGCTGAAACTAATTACCATTGTGCAAAAGTATTAGGTTCCATTCGATGTCCAAAATTCAAAGCAAGGCAAATGCTTTTGAAAATTAAATAAAAATATATATAGCATAATAAGGAATACTATGGAACTAAAATATGAACAGATAAGTTTTATATAAGCACATCCAACTTTCCAACACAAATGCTTCAAGTATCTGAGTGAATGCTTAGAAATATCATGATAGCAAGGTGTGCAAATGCATGAAGTAAAGTAGGATAGCAAATGCTAATAAAAATACAACCCTCTCTATTTGTCTACTCAAGGATTTTAAGGACACTAGTTATCAATGTCACTGCATTTTTAAGTACATTCCGAATGAACTCAAAATCAAATAAGCCCGATATGGCCATTAACTTTTTCATCTAAAAAGAGTAGCAGAAATGGCATTAACAATAAATAGACAACAAATATGAAAACAAACATTTCTTTTAGGACAAAGGAGCTACAGTTAAAAGCCTAAAAGATATCTTATAATCAGTCCTTGAATATGAAAATCAACAAAGGTAATACAAATACCCTTTAAATTGTAGTGCAATATTGGTTGTCCTGTCTTTCAGGGAATTTAATTTTGTTTCAAAATTTATAACCCGATTTAAAGATTGCATTGAATGGTATCATTATTGGATAAATTCACCATTAGGAGTTGTACAGGGCAAATGTTTGAAATTAACAGTAACTTCATACAATTAGAGACCCATTCAGATCATCACCATTACAAAGAAAGAAGATAATAAAGGTAAAAAAAAACTAACATAATTTCAGCATAAATAAAAAATAAAGATTTGACATTTTGCCTTTTACCGGAGAATAGCATGAAAATATTCATTTCCACAATCCTAATCCCAGAAAATAGAATTGAAGACAAATAAAAAATATCCAAAATATATATTTTTAAAAAAGAAAAAAAAATCCAAATGTTACCTCTTTGGTGGCCAACTCAGAAGCATAAGGAAGGACGAAATTGACAGTGGGTTTGGAAGAAATGGAGGAAGGAGTGGGAGGGCGAGGTTGCATGAAAGATGGAGGAGTTTTAGGAGGGTCGATATTGGGGATCACTTTAGTCCACGCCTCCGTGAACGTGGCATCCGCAGAGGGGGCCGCTAGCAGATCAGTGGAGAAGGGTCTAGCCCTTGCTGCCAAAAAGGGTCGACGGGCCACTAGCCTTGATGCTCGGCACAACATTCTGGGCAGGGGTTGGTGTGATCACTCGGTTATCGCAGAGTCGGAGATAGCGACTGAGAAAAGGGGTCGTTCAGTTTCTTTCTTCACTCTTTTTTGTTTTGGGACTTTGTATTTGTGAAACCGCTGCTGGCTGACGACAAGTAGTAGATTAGTATGGCAAGGATGGGGGAGGGGGAAGGGGAAAGGGAAGAGGCTTCAGGTTTGGAAAATGTCTTACCAAAATAAAATCTGTAAGACATTTTACTAAAATAAACTTTCATTTTCCCGTGTTTTGTAAATGGTTTTACGGTGGGAAATTATTTTCACCCAAACAAATATTGGAAAAGGCTGAAAAACTTTTCCGTAAAAGCTTTTACAAGCAAACAAATGCATCCTTAGCCTTAAAAAGATCGTATAACTTTAAAACAATTTTGAAGGGTCTTGGGGCTACTAAAAAACATTTTGATGGCATTTTGTAAACTTTGTTTTTGAGTTTTTATAATATTTGAAAATATTTTAAAAAGTTTCTTTCAAAATTGATTAAGAGATTAAGAAATCTAATTTAATTCTTAATATTTTTTTATCAAAATACTTTAGAAAAATAAAGCTAATAATCTCAAATCAACTCGAATTTGAAAGTGAAAGTCAATCAAGTTCAAAACAGATTTCATATCACTAATTTTGAATTGATATTGAGCTTGATTTTCTACCAACTTGAACTTGGTTTGATTCACTTACAAATTAAAAAAAATCAAACACGAAGATTTATAACATCAATTAAGGTAGTTAAAATCATAATATGGGTATAGTATTTTTCTTGTGCTATATACTTGTATCGTGTGTTTTAATATATCATTTCAAATTTATTAGCATTTTTAAATATTTTTATATGGTGTAACCTAATTTCTTGTTTCTTAATGACAAAGTATGTATGCATGAGAATATATTTTAATTACATATATAAAAATATGTTTATATGCAAATATAAATTTTAAATTAGATTTATAACTTAAATTAGTTATTTTATTTTAATTTTAAATGTATTTATAAAAGTAAAAAAATAAAAATAAAAAATAAATCTATTTAAAATATCAAAATGTCATACCAACCAATATGGGTTTCATATGCATCGGTATAAGCAAATATTCACCATTACAAATTGAAACACAATGAAGTGATTAAAACACACCAAAATTTTGAACCAAATAATTTTTTCGTGGTGAACCAAAAGAACTTTTTTAAATAAAATACTAGCATTAATGAAAACCATGAATATAAAGAATACAAACACATGAGATTTAGTACAAATAATAAATAAGACATTACAACTTGATGCAAAAATATTATATGCGCAAAATAATCTCAAAAAAAAAAAGAGAAAGACAAACTGACAGTAAATGCAATACTAAAAGAATTTAGAAACAAACCACAGATGCATCACTTTGATCAAACTATTGAAAATTGTGTCTTAACCCCACCATCAACAAATCAACTTGACGATGAACTCCATTCAACCATGAAACCATTACTAAGAACCCCAAGAGACCTACCGCATCAATGATGCATAAAAGACCAAATCTTTGATGGCTTATCCTCCTCCTCATCATATTGAATTCTAATTTTACGAATACCGTCACTATGCTCTATCATGACAATGCTCTCCGAGAAAGGTTTTTAATAGATCTGGCAGCACCCTTAACTTGGCAAATCTCATAGATATGCTAAAAGACAACTAGAAACTAAAAACTAAAAACTAAAAACTAAAACTATTATTGCTTCTAGAAAAAATAGAGTGAACAAAATAAAACCACCATAACGTAAAATGTGATTAAAGATAAAATAAAAATGAAGAAATACTATTAAAAAAATCACAACCAACAATCAGCCAAAGACCAAAGTTACTGCCAACAAAGCTAAGATTTGGGAAAAGTTGAGCAATTAAGATCTTTTCCTAAAGAAAAAAAAGTTGTCAATCAATATATGTCAACCAAATGAAACATAAAATACTTAGATACCAATTTAGATTAAAAATGATACTTTCATTGTCGACAATCATAAAAGTATTTGGTATCATATAAATTTATCACTTTTCTGAGACTTTAACTAGTGGGAGAGCGATTCCCACATTTGGCATGGTAAAAAGTATCATCTTTTTTGGGAATGTTTCTTTCCCTTAGCCATGAGAATGTGATTCATTGAAATAATGACGGCAAGTAACATTTTCATATAATTGGTTTTTGAGACAAAACGTCCCCTTCTTAATTATTTTTTCATTATTTTATACAATTTTTTTTCACCATAAAATTGTAAAAATTATTTAATTTAATATTTATTTTAAATATTTTCAAATTAGATTTTGAATTAAGATTAAATTTAAATACATATTAATTCTAAAATATATTTTAAATTGAGTCATTTATTTGAAATAAGATTTATTTTAAGTTGAAAAGTTTAAAATGATAGAGCAGTTACTAATATCAAAAGAATTTTCATGGACTGCAAAATGAGAATAAAAAATACCTTAATTAACCATCCACAACCATGCATAGCATAGATGTAGAGGCAGAAACAAAAGAAAATCACCATCGAAGTGAAATGGCTCCCACTGAAGACATTGAGGTCCACAATTTAAATATTTCCATAAACTTTTTTAAAACAATCAATAAATTGCCAAAAAAATATAAGTTTGGTCACAAACTCAATAGTTAATTAATCCAGAAGATGTACTCTGTTTGATACTTTATATTATTTACTCATATCAATGAAAATGGCAAAAGGCAAAGAATGCAAGACAATTATCATTATAAAAGGGAGATACTTTGCGGGGTCTTACAATTTCAAAGCAGCAATTGCTTCAGGTTTAAAATCAACCCTAAGACTCAAAACTCTCCTAACCTCAGCAGAGGTCAGTCTCCAGGTCATTGGTCCTGAGTTCTCACCCCAGAAATCCAGAATTTCGGAAACCTTTTCCAAGTTCAGGATCGCTGCCATTTGTGTGAGACGAGCAAATTTGTCTCTCACTGTCTTCTGTGTCATCCCCGAGAAATGGCTTACCAAAGCTCTGGTATCTCTGTCAAGCTGAAGCCCTCCGAGCTGACTAAACCTTTTCTGCGTCATTATCACCTCCAGCCGCTTCACAATGAAGTCAAGCACCAAATGTACAAATGCATCATAGTTGTTACCAGTCATTAGAGGTTGGAGCCAAGCCACATTAATTTCAACAGCATGAAGAAGCCTCTGTAACCACGGATCATTAACCTCATTATCTGCATATTCAGACTCTGATAGTTCATAGCAGATGGTTGCTACACTGTCTAATACTGGGCGGAATCAAGGTGTCACAGTTGCCACAAGTTGTTCCATACCAGCATTCAAGGTTTGTCTGAAAGTGTTGCTTAAGTCAGCCAGCTCAGACAAACAAAATTTCACCTTTTCCCTTTCAACCGGTGCAGGAAACACCTGAAGAGAATGCAAAACGGTAAATACAGTGTGGATACTTAGATAACAACACAAGCTTGAAAAACAGGCTAATGCACAGAAGCACCAGCAACAGAAGCAAAATTGAGCGTGTTCCAAGAAACTATTTATCACAAGCCCTGAAGTCATCAAGAGAAAGTACAAAAGTCATCACACAACTCTTATCATATCATATAGTAGGGATCACTGTTTGGTACCAACATAATGTATATAAGTTCTAGAATAGCTAGCAACTGGACCAATCTGCATACATTGATTCCAATATCAAAAATAGAGGCTGCAAGAAACAAGATATCAAAGCTTTTCCAGTTAGTCTGAATTCCTAAACTGCACTTTTGTCTCTTTTTAGTTGCATGAACCATTAAGTCATATGCTCAGCAAGAATTGGCACCAAAGCTTGTTCAAGAAAAAACCACCTGAGAATATTATGAAGTTCTAACTTGCAAAATCTCCAATAGCATGACATACTCTAGTACAAAATCTTCAAGAACTTTCGGATACATTAGCACTAACCAGTTAACTTCTTAAATAATGCACAACTATAAAATGGATTACAATTTAATATATTAGGGAACATAAAAGCCCACTTTTGAAAATTTATCATGTATTCAGCATCCAACTTAAATCGTTTACAATTGGTGAAGTTGTCCAATTTGAATATGTCATAAGAAACTGGTTATAACCCATAACCATTAGGAGATATGATCCCTTAAAATAAGGGATTTTAATAAAAAAAAACATCTACAAAATATTCCTAAAATATTTACAGAATATTCCTACAGAAACTCAGTACTTAAGTAGCATTGATAGCACCACCAAATATTATCCCTAACGTGTAGTCCAACACTAACAACAAAAACAAACGAGCCTAAAATGTGGGCAGAAAAAAATAAGTAGCAACAAACAAGACAACAAACTTGGGCCGTTATGTTGTTCCATGTCATGTACCCAACCTAAACACTAATACAATAAGTGGGGAGGCCTAACTTGAGTATAAAGCCACATCAAACACAAACATAACTGATTGAAGATAACATTGCTTAACAACTTATACAAAACGCTTCAAAATATGTCTACAAAAGGATAAGGCCCTGTCTTCAATATAGAACATGGGAGTAGCTTGGCCAGTGATGGAGGGGTGCATTTAAGCATCAGAATTGTACATCTTTTAAGCCAAAAAATTTTATTTGTACCTGAATATCTCTTTGGGATTTGACCTACTCAAATGACCCTATGTTAAGTTTTATGAAGCACATCCGATTTGATTCACTAGAAAATCAATATGTATTTGTACGGAGACTTGGTTTTATTATGAATTGCTGGCTTACCTATCAATACACAATCAAATCAATGTGTATTGTACAATGAACTTCAATACGCTCGTGGTTAATTTGGTTCAGGCCGAATTAAAATTTGATTAAACTTAGTTACCTAAAATACAATTTTAATACTTTTTTTTTACCCAAAAGAACTTATAAACATATTTTCTAAATACTTTAAACTAAAAGCAAAAAGTTTAGGCTGTTTCTTAGCAAGATAACATGAAACCTTTTATTTAAAAATATATACTACAAAACAACCATGGTTTCTATTTCATTTACAGAATGACTCAATCCTATTAATATGTAGTATAGATATAATATTTTTGGTTTATCTTACATGTATATATATGTTTCTTTTAGTTAATTCTAAATTTGTACCGCATCTTAAGATATGATACTCGATACTAGAAAATGAGATTTCGATTCATGAACATATCTTGGTTAACAAATGTAGCTGCATATACAATAGCATTGTTCATGGCCATTGCACTAGTGAGTTTTTCCTTTATCTTACGCAACTTTCTCTTAAATACTACAATCATAGCTCAAGAAACATTTTTGATGACATTAGAGTTATTTATTACATTTTCAGCCTTAAACTCATATAACATTAAAAAAACTAAATCTGTACCTTTCAGCCTTAAACTCTTATGCTTTTGCATGATGATATTAGTCAGGTGGCTAAACAAAGGCTTTGTTATGGTTAACTGTTTTTGATGTTTTATCCCTACAGAACAAAAAAAAAAAAAAAGGTTAGGAAAACTCTCTCAAAGTTTCTACTTTCCCTTCAAACCAATCTTTCCTTGAAAGTTGAATTCTCAAACAATTGTTGCCATTCAAAATACTCGCAGTGATACATCTTTCCTACATATCCTCAAAACTCAGCCTAACACAGGGCTTACCAAACTCCCTAAGTATTAAGTTTATCAAAAGATTACCCAGTTCATAAAATCATAACAACAAGATCCAACCATTGGCAGTTAAATGATGTAAACTTTAATTCACTGAGCAAGCAGATAATAATAGTGATCCTTTTATGAACTTTATTTTAATAGTTTATTTTCTCTTTTCCTCTCTTTTTCTATGCCCCACTGTCCCTATGAACCTTGTCTCTAGATCTGAGCTTTCTTAAACTGTAATTATGGAGAACCATCAATGTTTTTATAACTCCTAAAACCAGAAAGAAATAAACTATATACTTGAAATAAGTAAACAAAAATCATGGAAATTCACTAATATGCCGCAGGTGATCAAATTGTAAGCAATTAGATGCATGAACAAATTAGAAGAACAAAAAGCAGCTAAACCACTGACCTCGGCACACTGCTCTTCAATTTCATGTTTTAGTTTCAGAACATACTCACTGCTAAGATCTATATTATTCAGTGCTGTAGCTATCTCGGTCCCAGTCTTTTGAACACCATCACCACCCAAGATCAGCTTTGCCCCAAGATTTGGTTCTCTTAATTTCAGTTGCAAAGCTTCATAGTATTCATTATTCAGCAAACTACTAGCACCGCTCAGTACCGCAACCACAGAACTAATATTAGAAGTAGAAATTGCCCTTCGCAAGCAACTTTGCAAAACATAAAACACATCATCCACCATTGAAGTAGTAAGGCTATCAGATACATGTTCATCAATCCCAATTGCTTTCCTCACATTTTCCACCATAAAGAATCCCTCCAAAATCACGTAAAAACCAGTAAAATCTTGAACAACTTTGCTAAAACTTCCTGCCCTAAAAGCTTTAGTGGCCCGCAGGACTAAATCTGGATCCACAGTTGGCATCCCCTTGATCTTTGAGATCATATATTGTGTGTAATCTTCACCAAGTTGCATCAAGGACAGTATTTCTTCTAAATACAACTCGATCTCCCTCGGATTGGCTCCATCGGGTGCTCCAACAGTTAACAAATGATTATTCTGAGCATTGATCTCAGAAGACAACTTAGCCAATTTCCTAAATTCCATATATTTTTTCAAAATCAAAGAACCCCTTGAATCACATTCCTCTTGTAACTCAAAAATTGCATACGCCGCTCCATCTTCTCCACAAAAACTCCTTAAAATCTCGTCATTTTCCTCGACAGCCAAAACAATATCTTTAAACAAATTAGTCAAACACCCAACAAAATTTACTTGATGGTTCTGATTTTGTCCATGGCTCTGTTCCACTAACTCAATCAAATACTCAAATTCTAATCTAGATCTCATCCCAATCACTTTCTTCAAATACCCAACATAAATTTGCAAGCCTTCTTCATCAAGCCCCAAGGGCGAATAAAGCTTAATAAATCTCGAAATCGTAGGATGATCCCTTTGATCCACGGCAGCCGTGAGTTTCTTCTTTACAATCCCTTCCAGCAGCTTCTTCGACGCTAACAACTGTTCCCTTTGGTCGGATCGAGAATCCTTAAACTTATCATCGATCTCCAGAAACGTCCGTACGTATTCGGTGGCTGACTCGTAATCCTCAGCGTCGAGAGCGCTTTTGACGCCATTGATGCAATTACCCCTCTCTACAATGGCGTCAATGCGGAGGAGCGTGGAGTTAACGCGGGATTGAGCGAGGTCGAGTTCGCGGACCTTGCGGCTGACTTGGTCGGCGAGGTCACAGGTGGAGGTGATGTTGGAGAGCATGCGATCGGATTCGGCCTTGACGATGTCGAGAACGTCAGCGAATCTTTGGAGGTTGTTGAGAGTCTTGTCGAGATCGGAACGCTGGGAGAGGAGGGTGTCTAGGTCTAGATCGAGGGCTCGCTGGTAAGCGACGCATTCGTGGAGGAGACGCGTCATGGCTCCTACGTCGGTAAGGGAGCGGACGTAGTCGAGGGCCTTGGGAGTGCCGAATTTAACTGAGGTGTCAGTGCGGTGCTCCGCTGATTCGGCTGGTTTGGGGAGGGAGCTGCTTCTCATCAACGGCATTGCTTTCTTCCCTCAATGCTAACCTTTCTTGGGAGGTTCTGACTCAGATTTAGCTTCGTTTTTCGACTTTACGCAATACTATGACAACGGTTTGCTTAACTGATAAGGCTAAACTATCCATTAGTCCCTCCAAAATTACCAGTTCCTATTTTATTCACATTAAAATAAAATTTATCAATTTAAGCGCTGCTGTTGATAACTTCAGCATTCTGGTCACTCTTCCATTAAACACCAAACAAAATGCTGATTGTGCCTGTGAAGTACATGTCATAAATTAAATTCCCTAAAAAATTAAGTCATTTTATCCAAAACAATCGTATTTTAATGCCATCTATAACTGTAGTGGCAGCTCTTCTCCTCTCACTCTCACTACTATCCTCATCTCTACCGTTACTTCCCAATACTATTCTTCCCCACCAGTGCCTTAATTCTCCATTTGGCACTTCGCATGCGCCACTTAATACCAACATCAGATCCTCACGACGTCGTCAACGGTACTTGCGAGTATGAGGACCTCGTCAAGGTTGGTTACAACATGATCACGACAGGTTTAAGCAATGCTTTGTTTCAGCGTGAGCAGATATGCAACGCCTGTTTCTAGCTATGGTGTGTGGATGACATGCGATAGTGTATACACGGAACATCTATCATTGTCACCTCCATCAACTTTGTAATCTCAATTATGGGTTCAAAACTGAGGGCAATGAGTATTGTAATTCTGTCAACATACACTCTGTGCGTCCATTGAAGCTTTTGGGAATATTGCCATTTGGAAAGCTAGCAATATGTCTGTCCAGCATCAAAGGTTATCTAGTATCGAAGGTATATAAAATCTTCCCATCTTTCATTTAAGCCATTTTTCCTTGAGCTAAAACAACAAGTTAGGCAAAATTAAAATCTGAGTTTCTTACATTGTAATTTCAAGTTGGATTTGTTGGGGCAAACCAAAACGATTTAATTTTTTTGGGAATTTATTTAATAACATATAAAATAAAAACACACATGGCAGACACAATCGAATGATGCTTAATTGAGTGACCAAAATGCTTAAAGTTATTAATAGTAGTCCTTAATAATATTATTTTGAAATAATAAAAATAGGAATGACATAATTTTAAAGGATAATTTACCCATGTTTTAATACTCAAAATATCAATTTTTAATTAATTGGTTTAATTGGACAAAATATTGAAAATAAGAAAAAGAAAATCAGAAATATTATAAATATATATTAATAACAATCTATATCATATATCATATAATAAGGTACACAACCATTAAAATTATGAATCTATGCTTTTTTCTGTTTAGATAAATATTTAATTAAATAAAAAATTGATTAGATAATTAATTAATTATTATATATATTATTATATAAACATTTATTTATTATATATATTATGTATGTATGTTAAATTTTGATTTTAACATAATTTTTAAAAAATTAATTATCTCATTTTTAAAAGTATTTTTTAAGATATAATTGATCTATTCATTAGATTTCATTATTATTTTCAAATAACTTTAAAAATAATTATTACATATTTATATATATTAAATATTTAATTAGATAAATAGAATTTTTAAAGTTTAAATAAATTTTTAATTAGATAAATTATCAATTTGATTCAATTTAAATATTTATTTAAATATTATCTATATTAATATATATTATAAAATTTGATATTATCATAAAAATGTTAAAATTCATTATCACATTTTTAAAAGAAGTATTTATTTTAAATTATATAATTGAGATATTCATTAGGTTTTATCATATTTTGGAACAACTTTATGAATAATTATTATATATTTATATTATCTTAATAATATTATGAAAAAAAATAAATTTGAATAATCAAATATTTAAAATAATATATTTAAATAATTAAATTTTAAAATTTAAAACCAAAGTTTTATTATCTAGAATTAAATAATAAAATATATATCGTAATTTGTTTTAAAAAAGAAAAATTACCTATTTGATTAGATTTTTCAAATAATCAAACATATATTCTCTCTTTTTTTATGTAATATATATATATATTTGTATTCAATTTTTCATTATATATGAGATTACATCTTAACATGTATTATTTTTTAAGTTTTAAAAATTCATAAATATATTAAAATCATCATTTCTTAAATTTATAATTTAATATTTAAATCATAATTATTTTTAAATTTAATTATGCACCGTTAACTCTATAAATTTTATACGTAATAAAAACTTTTTTCAAATTAAAACTTTCATTTTAAAAGATGCCTTTTTCTTCTTCTTCTTGCTTACTTACACATTTCATTTTTCAAATTTGCTTTTATTGAGTAATTTTATTTGTTTTATGTTTTAACTAACTTGAATTTTTCAATGTTTTAATATATTTATTTATAATTTTTAATGTTCACTCAATGTATTTTTTAATAATATTTTTTTGTTGTGATATTAATTAAAGAAAATTTTAAAATATGCCTTTGTAATCTAAATTAATATTTAAATAATTTTATCATTATAATTAAAATAAATGAATATTTATCAATACATTTATATATAAATTGGCAAAATATGTAAAGTTGATGGTTAGTTTGTTGAATTTTTAAGATTTAGGATTAAATTGATAGAATTTGTAAATATTGGAAAGTTAAATTTTGTATTATGACATTAAGAAAAGGCAAACATTAGTAATTTAACACAAAAAATATCAGTCGTAACTAAAATAATAAAAAAATTAAATCTAAGTGACCAAAGTAAAAATATGCTAATAGTTTGGGTAACTATCTTTTCAGTTTACCTAAAAAGTTTCACCTACAACATAATTGTGACATAATCTAATATATTAATAAGCCTGAATTAAACAATCGAAGTTAGGAGTACTATGTAAAGTTCAATTTAGTCCTTTTATTAAAAATTTGCTTCAAATTAATTTTTATATATTAAAAATTTATTTAGATAATTACATCACTAAAATTTGCCATTAAATTATTGATAAATTGAATAAAATATATGATATTAAATTTATGTATCTTTAAAATATTCTATAGTTGAAAAAAAAAAAACCTTAAATGATTGTGATTGTGTCTTGCAAATCCCCATAGAACACACTCCCAAAAAGCTCATGAATTTTGCCATTTGTGACTACCTCTCTTACGAACTTGATTATTTATTGTAATTCAATTCTTCAACATTGATTATTTTTACCCTGGTTATAAAAGATATATAGATATTTTTTTAGCCAATATGTTGATTTTTTTATGGTTAAATTTTTTATGAATTGAATTAGTTAAGTATGATATACTTATCAAAATTAAGAGTAAAATTTACAATATGAAAGATTAATCTATAGTAATTTTTAAGTAGATGATCTAAAATGAATTTCTTGCTATAGGAGAGGGACTTCTACTACAGTTTAACCGATTGAAACCAATCCAACTGGGTACTCTACTTTTATCCAACATCTCTTAATTTAAAAGGAAAATGAAAAATCTTAGTCCCGGGAGGCGCCAAAGTCTTAAGTTAAACGACGCCGTTTCTTTCATGTCTATAAAACATAAAATGTACCAACGTCTTCTTTAGCGAGTCATTCGCAAATGGAAAAACCCTAAAATCATATTTTTCTTTTCCAATATCAATTCTCCGTAGTTTTTTGTTTAATATTTTATCAATTAAGAAAAAGTAGTATGAAAATGGCCAAGAAAGTTGCTTCTACAAGAGAGTTGTTGGAACGATGGAGAGGCATCGAAGAAGAGGAAGAAGAAACTGACGATACTGATCCTTCTATGCGACGTCGTCTTCACAAGCGCAAGGAAGAATGGTTTTTTTCGTTTTTCTTTTTTTCTCTCTCGTATTTTCTTGTGCAATTGCTTCAAGATATTTATTTTTATTATTCGTTTTACTGATCATTCCCGCTGAAATCGAAATGAAAGAAAATTAGTAAAATGCCATAAATTTGATTTTGACATTGTCACATTTTTCGTTGTTTTTGCTTTACTGAACTGACTGTTTGTTATTGAGAAGAGCTCTGGAAACGGAATTTTGCTTGAAGTTCACATTAGGTTGTGAAACTATTGTGAGAATAATTATGTTAGAGCTGGTGCATTGCTTATTCTTGACCATTGTAGTTCTGCTCTCCATAATTTAAATAAACGGAAGTTAAAAGAATAGATATCCGTAGATTGGTTTTGCATTTGAAAAGTTTTAATTATAAGTTTCAGAAATGTTGGATATTGGCATTTAGTTTTGTGGCCAATTACGTGACTAATTTATTTTGGAAATTTTTGCTTTGGAACTTGAATGTGTTGCTGTTCCTCTTCTTGTTTTTCAGTTCTAAAAGCAATTATACTTTAGTTGTTTCAGTCAAGAAGATAACTGCCTTCTTGTCCAAAAGGATGACGGATCTTGATTACTTCTTTTCCTATGCAGTTTTATTATTACCTCGTGCAAAGTAAATTCACCATAAATTATTATGTGCATGCCGATGTGATTTTCCTCTTATGTATGAATTATTGATGCCAATATTATTGAGGTGGTTTTATATTTTGGGAAAACTTTTTATTGAAGCCTTTTTTTTTTCCCTTAATCATTGGAGGTTCTCTCCATTTTATGTATATGTGTTTATAATATTGACTATTTATTTGTTTTCTTTTGAAAATTTCATTGATAGATGAACTTATCTAGTTACCAAATTCCTTGCATGCTATCACTGTGAAGGTTCACCTTTTGAGCTTCATTAATTCTTTGTTCTGGGTTTCCTATTTGTTGAGGAAATTGTTTGTAGTTTTCCAGCTCTATAGGCTTTGTTGCCTTTAAAAGTTTACAAAGCTGGGATTTCTTTGGCCTTTCTCATATGCCAGGTTTGCTGATGCATTCAGTGTGTTGATAAGTTTACCAAAGGAAAATCACATTTGGTGTGGCTCATGGGATATAATGGGTCCTCTCTTGGAAACTTTCTACAATTATTTTAAAGATGACCGCAATGATTCTCCTCTACGGCTTCTATGGAAGAGGATCTCTGAGGAAATGCGCCATTGCATTCAATGTGTTTCTCAGCACCATCAAGCCCAGGAGATGTACAGCACGGAGTATGAGTTGTGTACCATAGGTCCCCTTCTTGATGTGTTGCGGAGCCTTGATGAAGAAAGGGTGACTCAACATTTGAGAGAGATCAATGAAAGATTGGTGCGGCAGGAGTATGATCCTGTATGTGACAATGCCGAGGTTGTCAATCTCATGTATGAGGTATAATTACTCTTCTTTTCCTACTTCATGTATTATCTTTTGTTACTTGCATTTGACAATTTGCCAACATGCTAACTAGAATAAGGTGAAACTGTTATTTAGTCTCGTTTTTCTTTTTCTTTTTGGTTTATGGTTTAAAGTCTTCTTAATTGTAAGAACAAGCTGCAGGTATATGGTGAATGATAAATGATTATTACTGCACAGAGAAGGAGCACACCAGTCAATTTACCTAGTCCCTGGTGGATGATTAAGTTTCTTTGGTATTGTTTCTTTGTAGATTCCTATCTTGAATGAAACTTATCTTTTCCATAAATAATTTAAAGAGTTGGTTATGAAACATAATATCCAGTTGTTGTTTTTGTTTCCCCTATTATCATTGTTTTTAAGTTAGTATATAAAGAAAGTGGTACACATGGGAGTAGGTTGGGTTTGATCAAATTTGCTTAGTACTTTAGTGATCAAAATTTCTGAGTTAATTATCTCATATTCGGTATGTTGGCTCTAGCTGATTAGATAGCTCACATATATGTATATTAGTTTTTATTTTGTTTTGCCCTGCTGACTTCTCCTTGCTTCTTGTTTACTGTCTAATTGCTCACAGGTTTTGACGTTTCCTGCCCTATTAGATGATCAGGCCTTGTTTATAGATTTTGAAAAATTCATTGAAGCAGTTGATGATATGCATGAATTGGCTTTGGCTGGGCAACAGTTTCCGGTATTTCACTGCAAAGTTTTTTATGCACCTTTTCTGTCTGTGGTTTTTCATTTTGATCTCCACCTCATCAAGTAGACATGTTTGTCAGGGTGTTTATGCATTGCTTTTTTTCAATAGAAGAGTGCGGACTGTTGGTCATCGTTTAGCTAAATGTATGGGAAAAATGAGGTATTGTTGCTTTGTACCAATGCTAGTATGTTGATTTCCCTTCTGTTATTGTTTTATTATTATGCTCATCTGGAATTGTTGTCCCTTTTGTTTAAAAGAGCATTAAAAAGGTTCAAATATAGTTTTCTTTTATTGTACATGGTGCATTCTGTAATGTTTTGCTTGTCACTGTGAGTTTTTTTTCTTTAATTATCCAATCATTTATGTTCATCCATCATTCCTGGAAACCAAGGTTTATATCATTTTAATTTATCACATTTTATTTCCTTATACTTGTTCTCTTTTTATGTAGGAGAGCAATGGATTTGGAACCTTTGCAACCTTTGCTTAAAAAGTTCATTGGCTTTTTGGAGAATGAAGTATTGCCTTCACCTTTAGAGACTTCGAGGCCAAGAGCGCAGCTGGACCGCTTACCCATATGGCTTGGGATTACATCCTTGTAAGGAAGTAGGGTTAAATTCTTGATTGTCTATAACTTTTTATTTTGTCTCCTTTCTCTGTAATGTAATGTTCTTTCTCTTGAGATGAAGGCTTGAGTTCTTGGAACCTCCAGCTTTTGAAGAGGGAATACTGGAGCGCTATCCCATCTTTCTTGATATTGTGCTCAACCATATCAGTGGTGATTCACCTGAATTTTCCCATGCTGTTAGTTGCTTGAGAGAACTTTTCACAATGCTTGGTATGAGCCCTTTTTTTTCATTTTCCTTTTCTCTTGCCTTTTCCCCCAAATAGCTAATTATGTTTTTCTACTTTCTTAAGGTTGTAAGCTTTGGCTGAGGGCTACATTATCTCCCAGTGTGATGCGCAACACGTTGTTGGGTCAGTGTTTTCACACTAGAAATGAGAAGATGCATAAAGATATTTTTGATCTTTTCCAGCCATTTCTGCAGGCATGTTCTTTTCTTACTTGTCAGTTGATGTTAGCTTTGCAGCATATATAGTTGTTATAAAGTTGCTGATGTGTGATAAATTTTATTTTAGTCACTTGAAGCTTTGCAAGACGGGGAACATGAAAAGCAACGTAGGCATTTCCTTTATTTTCTTCTCCACCAAGTTCCTGTGAGCAGTAACTTCAGTGTTTTAACGAGAAAAACAGCCTGCAAGGTCCTTACTATATTCTGGAATATGGTGGATGGAAATGCTTTGTACTTTCTTATTCTCTCTTTCTTTTTGTTGTAATGGTTCTATTATTGTGTAATTTGTTGCAAGATTTTATTTTCAGATTGCTCTTCTTATCATTCATCGAGGCTACAAGATGAATCCACCATGCCCTCCTTTTGAATGTGCACATATGTGGTATGTGTTATTGAATATCATTATCCTGTACATTTTCAAACTTTTTTTAGGAATCAATATTTGGAGATGGATGAAATGCTGTTATTTAATGTGTTTTGGTTTTTCCCATTCTGAGTTGTTACTTCTCAGAGAGAGGGTTTGAAGGCCAAGATGGTATTGGATGAACATGGATATTGGTGGAAGAGAATGGCGTTTCTATTAGCTAAAGCATTATTATTGTACAAGTTTGACCTTAGTTATTGTTTGCCATGGATATATTTGGAAGTTCAATTTTTCTAGCAGCAATAGATGGGAGTGTTCTCTCTAAGTGTCTGTCTGTTCTGAAACCAAATATCCCCTCTTTTACTGAAGGAAAAAAATTGTGCTGTAAAGCCTGCTGTCTTGGTATTTATTCTTAGGGCATTTAGTAATCTAGCTAAAGGACATACCGTACTGACATATATTTATGCAGAACTCTTTGTTTCATATTGAGGGAGTTTGCAAATAAACAAATTAATGACTGATATATCAGCAATCATGCTGGACAGGGGTCCTTCTCTTGTGTCTTCTTTGAAGGATTCTTCACTCTACAGTTCCCTGCGCCAGCCTGCCTTTGATCTCATACAAACAATTTTGGTGTCTGATGCTGCTACCTTGATAACTTCAATGCTGAATTGTTGCATAGCTACAAGTATTGCTAAAAGCTCTTCTATTGAGTTAGATGACGAGGAAGGACATAATAAGCTTCCATTTACTCAGGATGTTGAAGACAGCGATACTGGTTGTTGGAGTGAATTTAGCACTCAGAGTCAAATTACTTCTCCGGAGTATAGAGAATGGATGTGTATTCCTATGTTGTGGATTGACGTTCTTGTCGATATTGATCCTTCAGTTCTCCCAATATCATTTTCAAAGGCTGTATTATGGGCTCGATCTCGTTTCCCTATGATAGAACCTGAGAATAGTGCTGAAATGGCCCTTGATATTAGAGGTTGGCTTTCATCCTCCGCTGCAGAAATCTTAAGTACATTTGGATGGAAGATACCAACTGGCTCTGATGATGGAGGGGGGAAGGAATCTAAAAACTCAATGAGGTTGTCAACAATGTGTCTTCCTTTGATAAAGACTTTCAACAGGTTCTTAGCATGTATCTTCTTTGTCTACATCTTTTACTTTATAGCAAAATCTGTTATGTGTTTTCAAATTGTTATCTCTAATGTGAAACCCACATATCAAGTTAAATGCAATTTATAATACTGGATGCTCTTTGACAGGTTAACTGCACATTTTTTGATTCGAATGGGGCAAGGGGAACTTCGAAAGCAGTGGTCTTGGGAACCAAGGATGGGTGAAAGCTTGATCCTCTCACTTGTGGACCCAAATGATGTATGTCTACTTGTTGTCTAGATCTCATAAATTAACTTGTATTGCCTTTATGATATAGATCAAGTGATGAAAAAGTCTGCTGTGGTCGGCCTTTCAGGATTTGTGCATAAACTTTTTTTCTTGTTTCTTCTGATGCAGAATGTGAGGCAGTTTGGCAAGTGTATCTTGGAACAAGTTTCAAATACACGGGGTCTTGGTTGTGGCTTGAAGTTTCTTTGCTCTGACATTCTTTCTCTATCTGCTGTTTATTTGGGCCTGAGGCATGCCTTGAGACTTGTAAGTGTTACTCGTGTTGCAGTAGCTCTTAAAAGAAGCACAGTGAGCATTTAGCTATATTTTCTTCTTTATCTAATGTTGTTGGCACAAACTGATTATGCTCTCAGCTTATAGTACTCTAGATTAAAGGACCATTCCTGAACAAGGGCTTTTTTTTGCAATATCATAGATGTTCTGCTACTGTAGATTTACAGCACATTAGTGATTCAATGATGTTGCTACTTCTGCGTAGAGGTCAGGCATATTCTGATGTCTTTTTCTTGCACTCTCCAGGTCCAGTTAGATTCTGTTTTATTAAAATTTCAGACTTTGCACCACTTTTTCTTTGTTCTATGCAAATTACTTAAAGATGAGGACTTGCCTAATTCAGAAGTAGCAGAAGATTCTTCCAATGCCTCAAATATCATGAAGTACTCTTCTCAGGGTGGATTTCTTAAGCAGCCACTGTTTGATGCTTTGCCTGCAAACATGGGCAGAAATTACTCCAGTGTTGACCCAAAATTAAGGGAAAATTTCTGTTACTCATTGTCTGAGATTGTGTGGCCAGCCTTATGCAAGTGCTTGGTAGAAGGGAAGGCATTCGTTAATTACAGTCTTTGCCAGGTATCATCCTTTGATTTTCATTGCATTTCTGTTTTTCTTTTTGCAAATTCTTGATTATATAATGGAAGTGCATTTTACATTTAATTGCTGTTATGGACGCATCTGAAGAGAGTTAATTAGTTCCTTCTGGACTAACTTTTTGGGTCTTACAAATTCACTTTGTATGACCTCATCATTAAATGCTTTTGAATGTGCACTAATGCCACCCCATCTGTTTGTATATTTGCCTTTGCACATGCATTGTTGGCTAGTCTTTTGCTGCTATCAAATTATAGAAGAGACTGGCATTATTCTTGTGTACAGGTAATAAAAGCATTAAATTTCTGTTTAATAGCTCCATCTAGCAGGCATAGTTGATAGTATTTGCTTCCTTTTCAGATGACTTGTGTTCGTGTGCTTGAGATCCTCCCTGTTCTATTTGGAAGACTCAGTCCGTCACTTGTTAGTTTGTGTGGAGATTCTAAAGTAGCATTAGGGAATTTAGTGGATTTCAAATGGCTTCATGATCTTATGGAATGGGGAAAGTCTCAACTTAAGGTCATTGTTGTCTATTGGAAAAAGGCTGTAATATCTTTGCTGAATGTAATCAAGCTATTAAGGAGTGATAGTTCTCTGTTGATGGTTGGGGCAGTTGAAAATCTTATTTCAAGCGGTAAGTTCGTCTTACTGTGTCTTAATTTTTTCGTCTTACTGTGTCTTTTAATTTTTTATGTTTCATTTGGATAAAAAAATTGTTTGCATATTTAATTTGGAGTTTATACAAACTGTAAGGATCTATATAGCTATGTAAAGATAGCATTCAAAGTCCACTCCTTTTTTTTGTATGATAATTTTTTAAATTCACTACTCATTCAACATCCAACAATTTATGAATTTGAATGTAACCAACCATAAAATTCATTTTTGCTTAGATTGTGAATATACAAATTGTACTACATTTTAATATAAATTCTTCTTCTTATGGATGTAAGTTCCTGGGTGCTACTTCAGTTAATCATATTTTTATTCTCATTTTTTCCCTTTTTGTTGTTCATGTGAATATTGGTCTATTGCTAGGTATTATTCATGTATTATATGCTTTTTCAATGTAGATGCTGTTGACATGGATGAATTGATAGAACAAGTATCACGACTTTGTGTTACATTATCTAAAGAAGTTTCTTGTGCTATTGGGCATTCAACCTTAAGGTCAAAAAAATTGTTTTCTGGAGCATCTGTTGAGGGAAGGTACCCTGCAGCTGATGTGCAGCTTCCTTCTACTGGGATGGATGTAAAAATTTTCGATTCCTTAAAATCAGAAAAAAAAATGAATGAAAGTAATCTGATTGTTATTTCCGATGATGAGAAGGAGAAACATATTGCATCTAGTAAGTCAGGTCATCAAATGTTGCATGCCCAGGTGGAATTTCCTTCTACTGATGAGCAAGCTTCAGAAACTTACCATGCCAAGAAGGTTGTCCATAGCACTGGTACTGATACTTCAGCGGATCTACTTGAGTCTCCCATGAAAAAAGATTCCCTTGTTTCTCAGACACAGAAACCTGAGAAATCAAGAGTCAAGCCACCACATTGTCCCAAACCAAAAGGCCCTGACAGTGAGAGGAAAGAAATAAGCTCCAACTCCAGAAGTAGTGTTATTTCATCTCAGAGTAAAGTTGATCAGGAGAACAAGTTTGATGAATCTGTTAAATTAAACAGCATTAATCAAGGTTGCAAAAAAAAAAATTTTGGAACCAAAGATACAATTTTGAGGGAGGTAGTTGCTGCAGATGATCCGTTGGAGGCTGCTTTCAAAACTGTAACTGTACAGCCATCACTTCTTGCTAAGTCTGGTCCTGTTGCTCCTAAAAGGCAAGTCATTCAACTTAGATCACCTTTTGAAAATAGATCTAGCCTACACAGGCCGGAAGCTCAGGTTAAAAGGTTCAAGCCTCCAAGACTGGATGACTGGTACAGGCCAATACTAGAAGTAGATTTCTTTGTAACGGTGAGATTAGCATCTGCAAAAGATGATGAGAGTCACACCGTTAGCAAATTAAAGGAGGTCCCTGTGTCATTCCACTCACCTGAACAGTATGTAAACATTTTTCGGCCGTTAGTTTTGGAGGAATTTAAAGCACAACTGTATAGTTCCTTTCTGGAGATGTCTTCATGGGAGGAGATGTACTGTGGCAGTATATCCGTGCTGTCAGTTGAGAGGGTTGATGATTTCCATCTTGTTCGATTTGTCTATGATATTGATGATTCTACAGCATCTAAAAGTTTGTCAGAGAATGACCTTGTTTTACTCACTAAAGATCTTCCAAAAAGTACCTCCCATGATGTTCATATGGTTGGAAAGGTATTTTGTCCTAATATAGTATTTACTGGGATCGTATCATTCCTGTTCTGATTTCAGTGTTTTCTCTCCCTAGTATATTTTTTTAATTCATTTTTCTGCAAGACCTTTTTGACCCTCTTTTCAGGCAAATTTCTTTTGTTTGTGTGTATATATATAACTCTTTTTAATTTATTACTCTTGACCTTGAACATCTAACACAAAACTGCTGTGTATCATTAACTGTTTGTTTATCCTATTTAGTTATTGACTGGAAGTAACTTTTTCTATTAGCTTTTGCTTAATAATATTTTATGTTACTTTAGATATTTGATTCTAAAAGTGGTTTATTATTTGTTTAATGTTTATGTTTTGTTATTAAATAGGATCAGGATGCTCCTATAGGAGTGCAACAGTTTGCCAATAATTTTAAGTGTAAAACCTAAACTTACTGTAGTCGGTTAAGTATGCTTGCATGGTGGTGAAGATGACATGTTAGTTGACTTCTTTAGTCGACTATTCTGTTAAATATGGTTTTGAACTGTTGATTTCAGTGGTAAATAAATACTGATTGCTGATTTGTAAATTTAATTATTATGAAGTCTTAGAGAGTGCAATGAGTCTGAATAGCTTTGAGGGTTTTAACCCAAAATTATGAAGGCTAATCTATTGTTGCCCAAGTTAATGCCGAAGTTACTAAATTTGTATTACTGCCAAAAGTAAAAATATCTTTTTATTTAGTAATTTTCACTTAGAAAGATCAACTGATTGTTCATTGCTTCTCTCTACCTTCACTAATATTTTAGTTGTTTGGTCTTGAAAACATCTAAAATTTTATCTTCTGTAACCTGGCTTCTATGGCAACTTGCTAGCATTACCACTTGTTTAATCTAATCTGGTGGAAAAGTAGCTTGAGAGTTCATGTTGTTGAATCCTGTTCTGAGGGGTGTTTTTGTGTGGTCCAAGATCCTCAAATGAATCTGCATACTTTTTTATGGTTGATTCTCCTGAATTTATTTGGAGGACTTTTCCTGACTTTTGATCTGTATAATTGTGCTGAATTTTCTTCTCATTTGCTTAAACACCTAGCAACCTTTTTATTTACTTTTCTATAATTGCTGAGGTTAAATTGAAAAAGATTTGATTTTCCATAGCTTTAATAAAGTAATGTCACTTTGTTATTGGTTGGTGTAATTTTTTTTCTTTAAATTGAAAAGATTTAAAAATTTACTGTCCATATTTCACCAAAGCAACTTCCCTGTCCACAGGTGGAAAGACGTGAGAGAGACAATAAAAGGAAGTCAAGTATGCTGCTGATTCGGTTTTATCTTCAGAATGGCTCAATACGTTTGAATCAAGCTAGGAGGCAGCTTCTTGAACGAAGTAAATGGCATGCCAGTCGTATCATGAGCATTACACCCCAGATCCGAGAATTTCAGGCACTGTCATCTATAAAGGATATCCCCTTGCTTCCTGCCATTTTAAACCCTGTCAGTGATCCTACCATCTTGTATAAACCGACACTAGATTTCAGTAAGCTATCCCAGCCCCTGCAGCAATTTCTGAGGTCATCCTTCAATGATAGCCAACTGCAAGCCTTGAATGTTGCTGTTGGATCACAGAAGATAAAGAAAGATTTTGAATTGTCTCTTATTCAGGGTCCTCCAGGTAGGCTCTATTGTTTTTGCTTCTACTTTAGTTTTACTTTTAGTATATTGTTATATTAGATAATGTTTCAATCAGTAGCAAACCATAAACATATTCTGTATTTAGAGCTTCTTGCTTGATTCAATAGGGACTGGAAAGACCCGAACTATTGTGGCCATGGTTGGTGTTTTGCTAGCTTCCTTTCAACGGAGAACAAATGAATCAGAGAATTCTCAGAGTGGTTATTTGAGACAATGCTATAATTCTTCCACCAATTCAAATGCACGAGTAAGTCAGGCCACTGCCATTGCAAGAGCTTGGCAGGATGCTGCCCTGGCTAGACAATTAAATGAAGATGTTGAAAGGTCAAAAAAGTCAATAGAAAGTTCTACAAGAGGAAGGGTGTTAATTTGTGCTCAGTCAAATGCTGCAGTTGATGAGCTGGTGTCAAGAATATCTAGTGAAGGTCTATATGGGAGAGATGGGAAGAGGTACAAACCGTATCTTGTACGGGTTGGGAATGCAAAAACAGTTCATCCAAATTCACTACCTTTCTATATTGATACACTTGTTGATCATCGGTTGGCAGAAGAGAAAATGCATACAAATGATGCTAGAAATGATTTAAGTATGGAGGCATCTTCTACAGTACTGCGTTCTAATCTAGAGAAGGTAGTCGAAAACATCAGATTCTGCGAAACCAAGCGTGCAAACATAAGGGATGGCAATTCAAGCATAAAGAAAACATCAAAAGGATCTAATAAGGAAATGGATGTAAAAGAAATGGCTAGTCCGGAATTAGAGGCTAAGCTACAACGATTGTATGAGCAAAAGAAACAAATTTATAAAGATCTTAGTGCTGCTCAGGCACAAGAGAAGAAGACTAATGAGGAAACCAAAGCATTAAGACATAAACTGCGGAAGTCTATTTTAAAGGAAGCTGAAATAATCGTTACAACATTAAGTGGTTGTGGTGGAGATCTCTATGGTGTATGTGCTGAAACCATATCAAGTTTTAAGTTTGGCAATCCATCTGAACATACTCTTTTTGATGCTGTTGTGATTGATGAAGCTGCACAGGTAATTGCCCCTTTTTGCAATGCTTCCATTTTGTTACTGTTATTGTTGCTTTCTCTTTGTTTATAACGTTTGAAATTGTCATTACAGGCTTTGGAGCCAGCTACTTTGATTCCTCTTCAGCTTTTGAAGTCAAGAGGGACAAAATGTATCATGGTATGGGCCAAAAGACTAAGAACTAACTACTTAATTGTCTTTAGCATTGTATTTTCTGAACTTGAGAATCAACACTGAAGTAAAGAGTCTTTCCTCAAGGTTGGTGATCCAAAGCAGCTTCCTGCAACAGTTCTCTCTAATGTTGCGAGCAAATATATGTATGAATGCAGCATGTTTGAGCGTTTACAAAGAGCTGGTCATCCTGTTGTTATGCTTACTGAACAGGTAACCTTCACTGAAAATTGTCTATTCCTTGCTTAGTGTCTAAACATAAAGTCCTTTGTTTTTTGGTAACCTTTTTACTATCTTCCATTTGTACCATTTCTACATGAGTCATGATACTTGCACCACCTTTTTTTTAATCTCAAACATTCATACTCCTTGTCTTTGGACAAATTCAATGGTGGAGTCTATTAATTTAGGGTAAACCAAGTGATTCATAAATGAGATTACAGTTAAACGAATATATTATTGCCACATTAGGGGGACAAATGTGCTGGCACAAGTAATAATTTTTTTTACAGTGGCTGCTTTCTGGATATGAAACAAAAGACCTACCATGAATGTGATCACATGTTAAAGGTTAGTAAAGTTAAGAGTTTAATGGATACAAAAAGTCGTAGGTCAGCTGTTGCTATATGATTTGTGAAGTTTGGTTTGACGTTTCTTCAAATTCTTTTCTGCCCTGGAATTCTATTCCCAGTTGTATGACGTACCATTTCTACTCAAGGTGAAAAAGATCAGCACTTGGAAGTAGTGTAGTCATGTCTTAAGGGTAATTAAGGTTAAGATTAAATTTATCTAACATCGAAATGAGATTGATCACATTTTAAGGAATATTGAGGTCAAGTTTCCTTAGCATATAAAAGAATATAGATTTGATGTTGCTAAATGATTGGGAACTTTTGTTTACATATTCTTAACATTATTTTCAAAGGTCATATGTGTTGTGCGTTGTAAGTGTGTTAGTTTGATGGTGGCTCTGGCTCTATTTCTGATACTGCCTTTTATATATATATTTTTTTGTCTGGACTGACTTGACGGGGGTGCTCCTTATTCTCATTATTTTGATAATCTTTTAGGCCACGCTATTAAGGATAAATATCTCCTTTGATCAGATTGCTAATTGCACATCTGTACTGTTTATTTTAACTTGTCTTTATTCCCTATGCAATATTGGTACCATTTTCGCTTGCATTCTTCAATGTAATTTTTCTTTGCTTATCTGATGTTTGTTTGACATTTGGTTCTATATTTTCATCTTTGTGGGAACTCTTGGAGTTTTCTAATATTGCTTATACTGGTAGCATAACAACTTAATTACTCTTTGATGACTGTCTTCAAATTAACATAATGTCTAACATCTATCAAGAACCCGTGGAAGTGTTTGAGATCAGCTGTGCCTCTGGAAATGTGATTATGTAGTTCATGTGCTGGAATTGCCCAACTTATTATCACAGTTGGTTCATAGTCTTGTTCTTCATGTCCACCCAGCATCAATGCAGGATGCACTTTAAAGATAAATTGTTTTAATAATTCCAAAGCATATCTTAAGTCGACCTCACTTGTGCCAATCTAGTGAAATCTAGAAAAGAATGAAAAACAATGGGGGAAGAAAGAATGCTGTTAGCAGAACAGATTACGTTCTTGTTATAATAAAAAAATTGAGGCCTTTAAGTTCCACTTATCATGTTAAGCATCTATGTCTTTTGAGTGGCTTGACAAAACAAGCTTCTCCAAAACCTAATAGCTTAATAAACTTATTCCTAGACTGAAAATATGTGAAATCAAAACATATTAATTATGGAACTGATGCTGACCAATAATGTGTTGAGGAAATACTAACAGGATTAACACATCTCTTTGTGGCTTTAAAATGAGTAACCTATTTGATTATTATCTTAGACAGGCTGAGCTATACTATTAAGCTCTCTACCTAAATTGAAAGTAGTAAATCCAACCAAAAAGAATCCTTTTCCGTCCCTTTCTCTTGATTTCTCTCTTGAATAAACTCAATTGTTTAAAACATGGTGACTGCATCTTAATTCTGATGTGGATTGGGGAAGAAAACAGTAGCAATTAAAAAAGAATTAGGGCTGAACAAACGAATAGGAATGAAGTTGGAACTCTAGAAACTTAGGGTTATAAAAAACTTTAGTTTTCTTTATTAAATTCAAGGAAATAATAATAAAAGTCTGCTGCTGCAACTTCTATTACAAAATATATATATATAGGAAACTTCCTTGTAAACAAAGTTTCTACTCTTGCAAATAAAGTTTAATTAATAATACTAGACTTAACCTCCAAGTAATAATAATCCTAGCTGTCAAAAAAGAGATCTAATACTTCTTATAAACTGAAATAATAAAATATATTTATTTTTAATTTTAAGCTCTTGTGTCATTCTCCTCGGCTTGGAAAACTCAACTCCGGTGAAAAAGCCTTCACAACTTCAGCATAAATCTCTGGATCAACTCTTTGCAGCTTTTCTTCCGCAATCCAAGTAATTTTACTAGCTGGTTTGTCTAACCATTTCACCAGAACATTCTATATTTGTTACCCCCTCTAGACCTCACTTTTTTAACATCCAACACATCTTTGATAACCTCCAGCTTAGTCATAGGAAGTTGCTGCACTTGGTCTGAAATTTCAGCAGCATCCCCATCAAAACCCTTAAAAAGAGTATAAGTCAAACATTAAAAACTGGGCTGTTGAGCAAATCGGTTGGCAGCTCAATCACATAAGCATTAGAACTTATTTTCTTCAACACCTTACATGGCCCAAATGTCTTTGGTTTCAGCTTGTGTTAAGTACCCTTTGGAAGCCTTTCTTGCCACAAATGTACAAGAACTAAGTCTCTCTTTTAAACTAGCTTCATTAGCATAATCCTCATTGCTTGCTTTCAAGGCAGCCATCACCTCTTGGACTTGTCTTATATGATCAGCAAAAGCTTCTCCATCATCACTCACCTTAGTTCCAAATGGAAAAGGAACTAAATCAAGAACGTGTTTGAGGTTTGAGTCCATAGGAAGCTCCAAAAGGTGTCCTTTTAATTGTTCTATTCACAGACTTGTTGGATGCTAACTCAGCTTGAGGAGTAATCAAATCCCAACTCTTCTCATGATTCCCGACAAGACACCTAAGGAAATTTCCTAAACATCGATTAACAGCCTCAGTTTGCCCATCTGTTTGTGGATCACAAGTAATGAAAAACTTCAATTGGGTTCCCGTTTTCTTCCAAAAAGTCCTCCAAAAGTGTCCAACAAACTTGACATCTCTGTCGGTAACTATAGGCGTAGTAACACCATGTAGCCTTACCACTTGAAAAATAATTCAGCAATATGAGTTGCATCGGAAGTTTTTGAATAAGGAATGAAATGTGCCATTTTCGAGAAACGGTTCACAACAACAAAGATTGAATCATAACCCTTTGTTGTCTTTAGAAATCCCAAGACAAAATCCATGCTTAAATGAGTCAATGGCACCTAATCTTGCGGAACACACTGTCTATCAATGCAATAGAGAGATCATGTTCTGGCATAGAGTTCCTCTTAGCTCCAATGCCACCCAATTCCAGATTGCAATTGTCTATCAAAGTCTTTTCTAAAGTAATGGTCTCATAGGCTAGAGTTGTGCCTTCCACCAAAGAACTACCTACAAGATTGTTTGTGTTTTCTAAAGCTTTGGAACCTTTAGAAGCAACAGCTGCTATGAAACACCTCTTAACTATACAAATCAAGTCATACTTGTCAAAGGATACTCTACTCAAACAAGCAGCAAATATATCAAAAACCAATGTGCCTGCAGCAATATCTTTAAGAGCAACACTTCTACTATTTCCATTACAAGCTCTAAGATACCCTTTCGAAGAAGGCTTTGCTTCAATTCCAGAATCTATACCCGTCATACCAAGACTTTCTTCTTTGATTTCAGAATCATTAATAAAAGTCTCCACCATACCTATTTGATCACCACCATAAGTAAGAGTTCCTTGAGAACCATCTTTCTTGTCACCAGTATTTTTGAGGGCGAGTACTATCAACCTCCGTTTTTTCTCTTTGTGATTAAATTGTTATTTGGAATCCGTTTTGAACTTGCAAGATTCTCTAAGCCAATATAGTTTTTGCACTCATGTTTCAAAGAATTAGCTCTTTGAACAAAGGCTGTAACTGCAAGAGACCTGTTGTTTTCCACACTGTTGTCTAATTCCCTTGCACCAGCTTGAGTAGAACATACATTTTTCTTTCTTGTGGAACATCACAAGCCAAAGCAACTTTTTCATGAGCTGGTGTACCGACAGCTGATTGTCCATCTAAATTTTTGTTGTTTACCTCAATCAATGTCTTGTTTGACATATGAGTAATATCCTTGCTCTCACACCCAGCATGTTTGCCATCTTTAGTTTCTCTTGAGCAGGTTCCAGAAAAAATTACAGCATTTAAAGTAGCTGTTACAACAGCTGCATGCTGTTTTGCAATGTCTAGTCGTCTGCCCACCGCACTCATGATCCGTGTAGATGCACTTGATGTTTCTAACATTTTGTACATGCCATCTATAGTCTTAAAAGTTGTCTCAGAGAAAAAAATCAACTAGACCAAGAGGTTCAAACAAATAGTTGTTGTTTGGGTGCCAAGGAAAACAGTCATGCGAAATTATCAACAAAAAGTCCTCATTCGAACCTATTCCATGAATTTCATTCACTAGCAGCGGACTTCCTCTAGAAGCCATTGGAGCTCGATTTTCAGCAACAACTTTCATGGTTGGTTGCAGGTATTTTTTCTTCAAAAGACTGCATCAATTTTGCACTATGACTTGCCTTCAAACTTTCCAACTTTTCCTTGAGTTCACACAACTTTTTCTTGGCAGAATCTGATTGGCATACAGAAACAGGGTTAATTGTTTTTACTCCAAAATCATCATAGGACATGTCTAGGAGATTTCCAATTCGCCTTCAATCCTCCCCTTCTTTTATGGTTGTGGCTGTCATTATACAAACAACCAAAGATTTTCCTTTGGTTGGATACGCTTCATCTTCTTCACTTTCTTCAGGATATTCATCATAGATTGGTTCTAACATATCATAATCTTTCTCTTCTACATGCATCTTGCAAAGAGAATCAACGACTTCAACATTGATTCTGCCCTCGTTTGATTGAGGGGCATGTATCAACCGCTCCTTCAATCCACGTACTGCAAACTTTGTTGGTCCAGCATCATGAAAGACTTTTTCTTCATCACCAAAATCAAATATATCAGCAAGACTACCTTCCAGTATGTCAAACTGGTTGTGAGCACCTTTTGGAATCTCCATCAAGGTTCCTTTTTGTTCCTGTTGCAGCCAAGCATAAACTGCACGCGACAGTTCTTCAGTCACATGTCATAGTGCAGCCAATTCTGTTTCTTGACACACATTTGTTCTTCCTTGACCACTAATGCGTCCAACCATGGCTTAATAGCTAACCCTAATATAAACCCTAGGATCTAATTAGGCTCTAATACCAAATTGATGTAGATTGGGGAAGAAAACAGTAGCAATTAAAAAAGAATTAGGGCTTAACAAACGAATAGGAAAGAAGTTAGAACTCTAGAAACTTAGGGTTATAAAAACCTCTAGTTTTCTTTATTAAATTCAAGGAAATAATAAAAGTCTGCTGCTGTAACTTCTTTTACAAAATATATAGAGGAAACATCCTTGTAGGCAAAGTTTCTACTCTTCCTTGCAAATAAAGTTTAATTGATAATACTAGACTTAACCCCCAAGTAATAATAATCCTAGCTGTCAAAAAAGATATCTAAGACTTTAAATAAAATATACTTATTTTTAATTTTAAGCTCCTGTGTCAAATTCTATCTTTTACTTCGATTCTCTGAATATGTTGTTTGACCAGAGTTTATCTTGAAATTTAATTCTTTGTTTTCATCCACTTCTTAAATAGTTACAACATGTTGCAACACATTGCCTAGCTTAATATTATGTCCTAAAGAACGAAACCATGAGAGGCAATAGAGACTTTTGGTATTCTTGCTCTTATTTGATACAAATCAGTTTACCCGTTCTCCATTTTGTTTGTCTAACACGGTATATTTAGATATTTACAACGAAGTCTTTCCAAAAAATATATAAATTTACATTCTAGTATTTTGTATGGTATTCTTCGGTTATTTGTCTGACTTTTATGTATTCTTTGATGATAAACCGTCTTTATGAAGATTCTCATTTGCACGTATGTTGTGAATTTCCTTTCAGCTGTTATTAATCCATCTTTATGAAGGGTTTGTAGTCTATTTATCGAACCGTGTAAACTAGAGGGAATCCTCCTTTTTCCTTCTTTCTTTATGCTATTCATTCTTGTACGGCCTTCTTTTTCTTGGTCGTACCTTCATGCTTTTTGTACAATGTTTGTATTCATTGCATATATTGCACTTTGTTTAATGAGATCTGTAAATTGAAAGTTCATCTCTTCAACAGTAATTTAATTAATTGAGGAAGGTGAAGTACTGTGTATGTGTTATACGAAATTTTAATTCTTATCATGTATTTTATGTATGATACTGTTTGTTGCATGAGGGCATGGTGTCAGCTCCATGAAATCTTTGCAATACTTGGTATATTAATCTTTTGCTTAAGAGCTTTCTGTTTACAGTATAGGATGCATCCAGAGATATGTCGATTTCCTTCTTTGCACTTTTATGACAAGAAGTTGCTGAATGGTGATACAGTCTTGAGCAAATCAGTGTCATTTCATGGAGCTGAAGGCGTTGGCCCATATGTGTTTTATGATGTTGTTGATGGTCTGGAGCTTCGTGAAAAGAATTCTGGTGCATTATCTCTTTATAATGAATGCGAGGCTGATGCAGCAGTCGAGCTGCTTAAATTTTTCAGGAAAAGGTTAATTATTCTTTGTCCTTTCCTTTTTGTTTTTTTTATTATAGTTTTTATAGTTTTTTTTTGTGATTTTAGAATAGTAGAATGATTCATCTTGCTGAATTTTAATTTGTTTTGGGATATAGGTATCCGTCGGAGTTTGTTGTTTGCAAGATTGGTATAATAACTCCATACAAGTGTCAGCTTTCACATTTGCGATCTCGCTTTTCTAGTGTGTTTGGTTCTTCTGTTATTACTGATATGGAGTTCAACACAGTGGATGGTTTTCAAGGCCGGGAGGTGGATATATTAGTGTTTTCCACTGTTAGAGCAGCAAGTTCTTCTCAAGGCATAAGTTCAAGCAGTAGTATTGGGTTTGTCGCTGATGAGAGACGGATGAATGTTGCTTTGACAAGAGCTAAGCTTTCTCTTTGGATTTTGGGAAACACGAGGACTTTGCAGACAGACCGTAATTGGTCTGCTCTTGTGAAGGATGCTAAGCAGAGAAATTTGGTACTATCAATTAAAAGGCCTTACAATATCTCTTTTAGAACAAACACTAGGAAGACTCTTGTTCCAGAAGGTTCTGATAATCAACTGAGTCAGGTGAAGCATGTTGAAAAGGTCAGAGGTGATGGCCAACTTGCCAAACAGAATGAGTGTCAGGAAAAGCTGAAGTTTGAAGGGAAGAGAAAGCATATCGACAGTGTGACTGACTGTAACTGGTCTTCTGGTGGAGGTGACATCGACTCTTTGAAGAGTAAAGATAAACATTGTAGCAAAAGAAAAGCAAAATATGATTGTGAGCCTCCCCCTGGAAGGACTATTTTGTCTGCATCTGCAAATGATGATAGAAGACGATTGCAGAAAGTGAAGTCCAGGGGTCCAGAGAAACTTCTTATCTCTAGTGGAAGCCAAGAAAAAGAGGGTAGTGAAGTAAAAGTCAAAATGGGGGAAAACCAGAGAAGCAACAATGACAATGGTGGACAAGAAGTGGGTCGTAGTGGCAAAAATAAGATGTCAAAAGAGAGTAAGAAATCTTCTGTGCAGGAGCAAAGTTCAATTGTTTCTACTCCCCAACCTGATGGCAACAATGAAGAGAGAGAATCAAATAAAGGTGGTAGAGATCCTAAGGAGGTTGCCACTTCTCAGAATTTATTTCTGAAACGGAAACAGCAACGGGAAGCTGTTGATGCTATTCTTTTCTCTGGTCTAATTCCTTCAAAAAAGTCCGAACAATCATCCAAAAAGTTGCACCAAGAAAGGTCAATTGTCCCACCTTCAGTTGCAAGCGGCAGCTTCAAACCACCAAAGAAAAGGAAAGGTTAACCACTGCTTCACTGCCCAATGCAACTCCTGATTTATGTTTTAGCTGGTTGTGGTTACACTAGTAAGCAATGTACCTGCCAATTGCCATGGTTGATTGAAATGCTAATTCATTTTTATTTCACTGAAACATTTCTGCTTGAGGTCCAAGCATAATTTATATGGGTGATTTTGATAATTCTCTATTTGGTGCTTACAGGTCCACCAAATTCCTAAAACAAGGGCACCACGCCATCAGATTCATCAAGGGCTCAGTTCAGGAGATATTCTTTGAGCTTATAGCCTTATAGGGCCTACACATATGGAGGAAAGCATACTACTTTTATGAAGCAACAACTTCAATTGACTGCTGCCGTCTTTCTTATATAAACAGGTAGAAAAGGAAGAAAGTGGCTACATTCTATGCTTTTCCTATAATAATTATTTGATCTAAAACTGGGTTCTAGCTTCCGTGAATTTAAATGGAGCTTGTGTTTATCAGCATCTTTCTAAGTTGTAAAGAAGCAAGAAAGTTGCCGAGTTTGCAGCCATTGTGGGAATACGGCATTGTGGGAATACGGGGTGAAATTAACAGGCATTCCTCTCGTCTTTTGGGAAGAATACTTGATAAGTGTCTTGGTTTCTGTAGTTGATGGATAGCTCACAAATCATAGTTGAAACTCTCCAAAACAGATCTTAAAAAAGAAAAAAAAAAGGTTTTCGTGTTCCCAGTAGCTTTTATAGCTTAAAGATTAAATTTTGGCGACCCACCTTTTGCTTGATATTTTTCATCTTGTTTCTGGTTGAAGGTGTTAATATGAATGAGGCTTCTTTGTAAAGAAATTTTTTGTAATATGTAATGTTAGAATTCTTTAAAAGGGCTTTCGACAAATTGATCATGTACAAATAGTAAACTTGGTTTCTAACATGGCATGTATAAACAAAAAGAAAAATGGCCTTGAAAATTTGCAGGTAATAATATATCTGTATTGTTGTAGTCTACATGTGTGGTTCGGACAACCTGTACGTTTAATTGAAATCAGATCAACCATGTGCTTTGCTCGTATGTACATTATAATTTGTTTTTAAGTATTTCTCCTAAAAACTTGAGCTTTCTTTTGGAGTTTGTTTCATTTGTTTTTAGTACATAGCAAAGAAGGATAATGTCATGATATTAGAGTCGAGAAACTAATATAGGTCTTTGATGCACAAATAGCCCATCTTCTAGCTTCTTGTCTTAGTTGCGGATTGTCAATGGCCTCTTTATGGATGGTTGTAGAGTTAGGAGGATCAAGGATGTCACTATATGTCAGGTAAAGTTTTCATCCCACTAATTCTCCCCGAGGATGATGTTTGTTCATTTTCAATCATTAATGAGAAACTTACAGGAAGAATTGTTGTGAGTTTTGAGAAAACATTAAGATTGATGATGGGAATTGGATTTTAGCTTGTAGTTGGTTGGTTGGTTGTTTTGTAGCCTTTGTTGAGATGAACTGCGATCAATCATTTCCTCGGACAATTGCCTCTCCGCCAATGAGATTGTTACTTGGACATTTGTTAACGTGAAGACATTGTACTTTGTGAGTCGATGCCTCTTACTTCCAGATATCTTTAGGGGCCATGGTGTGTGGTTGTAGGCGGGTTAGCCTCAAAAGGAACTAAGAATGAGGAGATAAAGCTCATTTTCTTTTTTGATGGTTCCTAAAGGGTTTGCTGCGATATGTTTTGTTGAAGATAAGCTCATTTTTAGATTTCCAAATTATCTATAGGGTGCAGGTGATGAGTGTATAAAAGTCACTTGTGTCATAGGACTCAAGATTATTAGAAAGTAGCCATTGGAAGAACCAAAATGAAACTGAAAGGATCTAGAGAGACTCAGCTCAAAAAGCAAAGGGAGATCCAAACCATACTGTTCTAGCAAAGTTGCATTTCAAGAGAAGATTTCTAAAGTTTCTGCACTCTTTTGACATAATCAAAAAAAATTCAATCAAGATATTTCATGGTAAGAGAATCTTTAGTTGGTAGACCATTGTTATAGATCTTCCAAAGGAAAATGATAAGCTTGAATGGGAGCTTTAGACTTCATTGTTTGATCCAAGTTTTATTGTTGGAGTTGCTTTGGGATTGTTCTAAGATTATGATTGGTAGAGAAATGAACAAGCACTTTTCAAAGTGAAGATACCACCCACACAATGTTGTCCTTGCCTCCTTGGAGTGAAATTAGCTTATAAAAGCACAATTCTTGCCAAGGATTTCCATGGCTTTTCTTACATTCCAACCTTTCTTACTAAAATCAAAGGAAGTTTGAACTTGCATGGCTATTTCATTAGTTTTGATTATATCAAAAAGAGTTTCACTTAAAATTGAGGTAATCCAACAATGTTTTTCACTCCAAATTTGAATGCCTTTTCCTTTTATTACTCGTCTCTACTCAAGAGAATGCTTCTCAAACCCATAAATAAAATTGTTGGGATTAGATAGTTTGAAAGGCGTTTGCAATACTTATCTTTTAGAACACTAGAGAGGAAACAATTTGGCTCCCTCATTATTTTCTATGCAAGTTTAGAAAGAAGGGGTGCATAACTTGTCTTGACTCTAGAGATGAAGCTTTTTTTTTCTTGTGTCGTATCCTCATTTGAAAGTCATGAATGGTTTTTATCAATCTCGTCATACGCGTTAGTTGAAGCTTTGAATGCAGAGAAAGAATAAAGAGGAAAAGAAGTAAGAGACATTTAGATTTCTACAAGGTGAGCGTATTGCCAATAATGCTATAAAAGAACAATTATTTTTTGTGCATCTTCCTCATTTCAAACTTGGGATATTTGCTAAGATGATTAACCCTATTAGCATTCAAAATACCACTGAGCCATCTCTTTATTTGTGATTTAGTTGAAGGGTTGAGGTAGAGTTCAAGTTTGTTGAAATCAATAAGAAGGCCAAATAAGTTGCAAAAATTGGTAAGAATAGCCTTGATGGTTTTGTAAGATTAGACAAGCATTAAAGAAAATGTAGCATTTAGCAACAAACAACTGGTGATTGATAAAGGGTGACTCTACAAATTTTCACGCCTTTAATGACATATTAACTTTAGAAAATTAATGAGAGGGTGTTCATGTAGAGGATGAAAAGATATAAATTTGTCAAAGTCTCGTAAAGGACTGGAATGGTTTCGTAAGTGAATTATTTACCTAGATTTGATAAGAGATTTGTGGAGATACATTGGTAGGTTAGATTTACCTATTTTTATTATTATTGAAATTCATGCCTTCGACTGTGGCGTTAAGAAAGTTTAAACTAATCTTATTGAAAGCCTTGCTTATATAGATGTTAAAAGCAATCAGAAGTCCTTTTCGCTTTGTCTTTCTCCTAATAGTGTGCAAAATTTCACTTCCAAAAATAATGTTATCTAAAATAAGGTGACTAGGGACAAACATATTTTGGTGGCATAAGATAAGGCTAGGAAGAATTTTCTTAAGTTGGTTGGTAATGTAACACCCCATACCCGTAACTCACGCTGGAGCAGAATATGAGGCATTACCTAACTTGATCTCATTCACACAAACGTTCCCCAAGTCACCAAGACTTTGTCCAATTTAGAACTTTTTTCAATTTCTACTTTAAACTTCTTATTATGGGCCTACGAGCCCCAAATCGACCATTGAAAACTATTCGGGATCAACCCGGGCCCTTAAACCATCTATAAAAAATTTGACTTTGAAACAGGGCACACGCCCGTGTAGAAGGGCAACATGCCCATGTGGCCATTTCAACATGGTCATGTTGATAACCCGTGTGGCTCACACGGCGTAAGCAATACAGGGACACGCCCGTGCCTCCACCCGTGTGGAATTAATTCTAAATGCACACCTACAGGGGTTTTTACACAGACTGACACACGCCCGTGTCCTATCCCGTGTGCAAAAACATGGACATTCTGTTTTTGACGTCAGCATCCCCAAAATGTCACACGGCCAAGGCACACGCTCATGTGCTAGGCCGTTTCCATCAGACGGCTGAGACACACGACCGTGTTTCTGCCCGTGTGTTTACTACCATGTATACTGACTTGAAATTTTTACGTGCAGCGGACATACGGCTGGACCACACACCCACGGGGCAGACTGTGTGTCACACACGGCCTAGAGACACACCTGTGTGTCTACTCGTGTGGATGATATAACGCTATTTACCAAGCCTCTTTGCCACCTTTACTTACACAACCTACACAAAAGCAACCAAACCAATACAATAATAACTTATTTAAACCAATCAGCCACAATAGACTACATATCAATGAAGCAATTACTCATTCATGAAAGTAACTTCATTTGCATATATCAAAATGAATATTTTTCATCATTCAAGGCTTAATACAAAATGAAGGGTTTCCAACCCAAGCCAACGCATTTGGCCAATTCTCAATCGCAAAAGAATAGTAAAGCCTAAGCCCTGTACATGCCATATTCAAAAATATAAACTATACCGAATGCTTCGATTGATAGTGTGATCGATATCTTTGACTTCCTTTGGTCCTTGAGCTAGATAGGCGGCAAAAAGGAGAGGGAGTAAGCATAAAGCTTAGTAAGTTGCACATAAATAAATATACAACATAACTTTACCATTCATCAACAAGTTTCATAATACACAAGTGGCATAAGCAAAACTTACTCATCAATATTCAATACACCTCATATAGCATATATTCAGCTCACATTTCATACATACCATATAGGTACCTGTACCACTCACAACATGGTTATACTTTCCTTGTTAACTTGAAATCATACTTTCACCGTTGAACCATTTAGAACATTATCGGATATTCATTTAGCCTCAAACATGGGGTCAGGTGCCGATGCCATGTCCCAGACATGGTCTTACACAAGTTTTAGCATATCTATACCGATGCCATTTCCAGATATGGTCTTACACTAACACATCTCATAGCCGATGCATGTCCCAAACATGTCTTACATTGGCTTACGTCTCGTGGCCGAAGCATGTAGACATGTCTTACACTAGCACTCGTCTCAATGCCGATGCCATGTCCCAAACATGGTCTTACACTGGCTCTCATAATGTGGCCGATGAATGTCCCAGACATGTCTTGCACTAGCTCACACAAGTGACCTAAACATCATGGCATGAATATCCGATTTATTTCCTAAGGTTCAACCGGGAATTCTACTATCTCTATTCTCATCACATTTTCTCATTTCCACAATCAAGAAATTTATGCTATAATAATTTTAATACAATTAAAATACATATATTATTAATGTAGTTGTACTATTTACATACAACTTACCTCGGATTACAAAATGTGGCGACTAGTCGATTTAGTCTATTTGCTTAGCTTTCCCCCGATCTAGGTTTGGATTCGGTATTTCTTGATCTATAATAGAAAAATATACTTATTTAGTAACTAATTAAAATTAGGAAATCAGAAATTCATATATTTGGTAAAATGACCATTTTGCCGCTAGAATTTGACAAATGACCATTTTGCCCCTAGGCTCGAAAATTAATTTTTATCGAATTTCTTCTTATCTTAAGTCTAGCCGAACCCTTTTTACTCTTATACCAACTCCAAATTCCCACTATAACACACATTTATCATCTATTTTACAACTTATGCAAAATAGTCCTTTTAGGTGTTTTCATGCTAATACCTTTCACAAATGTTGTTTATCAGACACCCAAGACTCATTTTATTCCTTAAGAAACTTAGAAAACATTACAAATATTTTCATGGCAAAACCCTAAACGCTTAATCATTTAGCAAAATATTACCCTCATTTGAAAGCTCATGCTTCAAGGGTCTCAAAAATGTAAAAATCATCAAGAAAAACTATCAAAATCACTTACTTTTGAGGATTACAAGTTTCTAAAATTTTTAAGCTTTTAAACCCCCTTTAATGGCTGATTTTCGGTGGAGAAAGAAGATGAAAAATGGATGATATCATCTTTCCTTTATTTACTCCTATTTTAGTCAAAATAAGCCACCTAACTTACCAAATTTTGAAAATTTGACCACTTTTGTCTCCTATGGCCGAGCATGCCTCCCTAAAGGGTCTAATTGCCCTATAAATACCCTCAATTTAGGTTCTCTAGCTATTTGGTACTTTTAGCTATCAAAATAGGACTTTTGCATTTTATGCGATTTAGTCATTTTTCACAATTGGGCTCATAAACGTCACAATTAACGCACCAAATTTTCATGCACTCTTAAAAACATGCTATAATATCTAAATAATTATAAAATAATTTATTTGACTCCGGATTTGTGGTCCCAAGACCACTGTTCTGACTAGGTCCTAAATCTGGCTGTTACATTTCTCCCTCTTAGGGATTTTCGTTCCCGAAAATCTTACCGGTGAATAAGTTTGGGTACTGATCTCTCATAGTTTCCTCGGGTTCCCATGTGACTTCCCTAAATCCATATCTCTGCCACAAAACTTTCACGAGCACTATGCTTTTATTTCTCAACTGTTTGACTTCTCGAGCTAAAATCTTGACCGGGTCTTCGCCATAAGTCATGTCCAGATGAATCTCAGCCTTTGTCGGTGCAATCACGTACGAAGGGTCTGATCTGTATCGACGTAGCATGGATTAATGAAACACGTCGTGAATCTTTTCCAACTTTGGTGGCAAAGCCAATTGATAGGCAACCGGTTCTACTCTCTCGATAACCTCATAAGGTCCTATGAAACGAGGACTCAACTTGCCTTTTCTACCAAATTTGAGGACTTTCCTCCATAGGGATACTTTCAAAAATACCTTATCACTGACTTGAAACTCAATTTCCTTTTGTTTCAAATCCGCGTAGGATTTCTGTCTATCCCAGGAGGCCTTCAAGCAGCCACGAATCACTTTAACTTTCTCTTCAGTCTCTTTGATTAAATAGACCCCGTGAAGTTGACTTTCTCTAAGCTCTGTCCAATATAAGGACATTCGGAATTTCGCCCATACAAACCTCATAAGACGCCATTTTTAGACTTGTCTGATAACTGTTGTTATAGGCGAATTCAACCAATGGCAAGTACCTTTCCCAACTACCTTGAAACTCGAGAACATAACACCGTAACATGTCTTCTAAAATTTGAATCACTCTTTCCGACTGGCCGTCGATTTGTGGATGAAATGCTGTGCTAAAACTCAGCTTTGTTCCCAATGCCTCTTGTAACTTTTTCCAAAACCTCGAGGTAAATCTCGGGTCCCTATCTGAAACAATTGATAAGGGCACTCCGTATAGTTTCACAATATTAGAAACATACAATTTAGCCAATCTCTCAAGGGAGTAGTCGGTACACACTGGTATAAAACGTGTCAACTTTGTTAGCCTATCCACAACAACCTAAATAACAACCTTTTTCTTCGGGGTTACCAGGAAACCCGTCACAAAATCCATAGTGATTTGATCCTACTTCCACTCGAGGACCATGATAGAGTGAAGTAGACCCAAAGGTACTTGGTGTTCAGCCTTCACTTGCTGACACACAAGACACTTGGGGACGAACTCTGAAATATCTATTTTCATCCCCGATCTCCAATACATTTTCTTCAGGTCGTTGTACATTTTTACACTGCCTGGGTGGACGGACAAACAACCACTATGTGCCTCTCGCAGAATCTTCTGAATAAGCTCATTGTCCTTGGGTACACAAACTCTATTTTTGAACATTAAACATCCATCAACACCAATACGAAACTTGGATTCATATTCCGTCTCACACTGAGTCATCTTAACTTGCAACTCCTTATCATCTTTTTGAGCTTCATAGATCTCTTGTAGAAATGTCGGTCTAGCTCTGACCTCTGCTACGACTGAACCATCGGTAGATATAGCCAACTGAGTATTCATGGCTCTCAAGGTGAACAATGACTTTCTACTCAAGGAGTCGTCGACTACATTCGCCTTTCCCGGGTGATAGTCAATTATCAGCTCATAATCCTTTATTAGCTCTAGCCACCTTCGTTACTGTAGATTGAATTCCTTCTGTGTCATTAAATACTTGAGACTTTTGTGGTCAGTGAATACTCCGCATTTCTTTCCATAAAAATGGTGCCTCCAAATCTTCAATGTGAACACAATGGCGGCCAACTCTAGATCGTGCGTCGAGTAATTTTTCTCATGTGGCTTTAGCTGTCTTGAGGTATAGGCTATAACCTTGCCTTCTTGCATAAGCACGCACCCTAAACCATTCAAGGAGGCATCGGTATATATCATAAATTCTTTACCCGACTCCGGTTGCACTAAAACTGGGGCTTCGGTCAACAAAGCCTTTAATTGTTTAAAACTCTGTTGGCACTTTTCTGTCCATTCGAACTTGACATATTTTTACAGCAGTCTTGTCATCAAGGTAGCTATCATAGAGAATCTGTTTACAAACCACCTATAGTATCCGGCCAAACCCAAAAAGCTTCGGACCTCTGTCACATTCTTCGGCGGTTTCTATTCAACAATAGTCGAGATTTTGGTGGGTCAACTCTAATCCCGTCACCCGACACAATGTGTCCTAGAAATCCAACCTCCTTAAGCCAGAATTCGCTCTTACTAAACTTGGCGTACAATTGTTTGTCTCTCAGGGTCTGTAATACAGTCCTCAAATGCTTTGTGTGCTCACTCTCATCACGCGAGTAAATCAGTATGTCATCGATAAAGACCACCACGAACTTATCTAAATACGGCCGAAGAATGCAGTTCATCAAATCCATAAACACCACTGGGGCATTAGTTAGACCAAAGGGCTTGACAAGGAACTCATAATGCCCGTATCTTGTCCGAAACGCAATATTCGGTATATCTTGCTCTTTCACCCTTAACTGGTAGTATCCTGACCTCAGGCCAATCTTGAAAAATATAGTGACTCCCTTTAACTGATCAAATAAGTCATCGATCCTTGGCAAAGGATACTTGTTCTTCACTGTTACCTTATTGAGCTGGATATAGTCGATACATAACCTCATCGACCCATCTTTCTTTTTTCACAAAGAGTACCGGAGCACCCCACGGGGAAAACTCGATCTCGCAAGGCCCTTGTTAGTTAACTCTTGTAGTTGAGCTTTCAACTCCTTTAACTTCGTAGGAGCCATCCTATATGGAGCAATCGAGATGGGTGTCGTATCGAGGACCAACTTGATTCCAAACTCAACTTCCCTCATTAGAGGTAATCCAAGTAATTCCTCTGGAAACTTGTCTGTAAACTCACAAACCACTGGCACCGATTCAATCTTCAACCTAGACACTTGAGTATTCAACACCAAAGCTAAGTAAGCTTGATATCCTTTTCATAAATATTTCTCAGCAGTCAAAGACGATACTATTACAGGCAAATTATCTGACTCATTTGGTCCAACCTGAAGAACAATTCTGTCTTCACATTTCAACTCAATAACTTTTCTCCTACAGTCCACTACAACACTATGAGAAGTCAACCAATCTATCCCAAGAATTACATCAAATTCATTAAACGAAAATAACATCAAGCTAGCCGAAAAACAATGATATCTAATTTTCAAAGGACAATTTCTACATACTTGGTCCACTAGCACATGCCTGCCTAAAGGGTTGGACACTTTTACCACAAACTTAGTGGACTCTACTATCATGTTCATACGAGGTATCAATTCTGTACAAAATATAAGAGTGGGTAGACCCTGGGTCAATTAAAGCAACAACAGATATTTCATGGATAAAAAAGGTACCCGTGATCACATCGGGAGATTCTGCCTCTTCATGAGCACGAATAGCGTCAGTCCTTGCAGGCGTTCTGCCCTCAGACCTCACTACAGTATCTATTGGCGCACCTCTACTAGCAGCCCCGCTTTCGGGCTTCTTTTGTGGTCTACCCCTCAAAGGAGCACTACTTGCCTTCGCTTCTTACTTTTTTTGTAACGCCCTAATTTTTGGGCCTGGAAGTATTGGGCCTTGAGTTTGGGTTCGGGTGGAAAATGACCTGAATAATTTGGATGTTATTATTATTATTTCGTATGTTTAGTTTAGTAATTAAATAAATTATGAAGGGTTTATGGTGTGGGAAAAAGGACCAAGAGTAAATTTAATTCGAGGCAATTCCTGAATTTTAATTTTGGGAGAGAGGGTTCTGGCAATATGGGCTTTTAAAGTTGAGATGGTAAAATAGGACACATAAAGATCTGTGGTAAAGTGGCATGTGGCGCCACCTAGGTGTTTGGGGAGTGACGTGTGGATGTTTAGGGGGAGCCAGAGTTCAAGTCACAATGTAAGCGTATTGTTACTTTTATTGTGTGCATGTGCCAGGCATGTGATAGAGCTTAAGTGGAAATTCGGTTAGGGCTTTAGGAAGGTTGGGCCGTGGGTCTGAATGGCCATTAGGGCAAGCTTTATTTTCTTTTTGATTTGCCGAATTAGGGTTAGCCACCTAGAGCTTTCCCTTTCATTCTATTCTCTTCTCAGTATCTCAAAAAGCCAAAAAACGCAAAGTTAGATCTCCTGAGTGCCGAATTCTTCCTTCTCTTCTCCTCTCTTCTTCTATTTTCTTTTTCTCCTTCTTTTATTCTCTAGCCTAAACATTCCTACCATTCTACTCATCTCCTCTTTCATTCCCATTCTTTTCTAAACCTCTATAGCCGATTGCCATAAAAGCCGAAATCTCAAAAGTTGTTTCTTGTGTCGATTTCTTCTAGCCAAAATCCTCCTATTTTCTTCATCTCTTTTGGTCAATTTTCACATCCTCTAAACCTCAACCCCTGTCGGCAATACCACTGCAAAAACCACCATACCAAATCATCTTCCTCTTCACAGTTCCAAAAGCCGAAAACACCATAGTTTTTAGGGACATATAGCCGAATCTTTAGATCTCTAAGTTTCTATTTCTACTAGTGTTTAGGGCTGAATCTGCGTCAGATCTGATTAGAAACTAAAATGGAATCATTTTGGATGAAAGAACCTGAGGCAGGTACTCAAATCTATTCTTTATTTCGAGTTTTAGAAAAGCTAAAATCCCTAAAGGCATAGGGAGGCTGTCGATTGGAGCTTAAGGCTCTAAGGGTTGTAACAATTGATTTGTTTTCCAAAGGCTGCTGATTGAAGGCTTGGAGAAGTGGAACGACTAGATCTAGATCTAGTCTCTAGTTTTGGCAAAGGTAGGATCTCAAGGGCCACAAGTATGGATGGCCGATTATGGTAAGTAAGTTTATAATGGTTGTCATTGTATTTTGGATCTGATATGTCTACTGACAATTGTAGGATATAATGGGAAATTTTGGTAGCAGTTGTCGCAAATCAGGTGTGTAAATGACACCCACTCATAGACTAGATCGGCAAAAGCCGAAAAGCCGAAATGCTGAAAAGCCAATATTATGTGAACTTGCGAGCGTCCGAGCGCTCGTGAGATGGTTTGGTTGTTAATTTTGGTAATCACAAGCGGTAAGATTGCAGAGTGCGCAAATTCGTGCACTTCGGTATATTTGGGCTTAATGGGCCGAACTCGGGTTAATAGGCCAACGGGCCCAATTCGGTGAAAACGCTTGGTAAGTGTTTCTATTAATACGTTAATAGATGTAATGACCATGAAACCCTAGAAAGACTGATAAAATTACTGAAATACCTCTATAAGGTAGAATTACCGTAATACCCCTAAAGGGGTAAGTTTACGATTACGCCCCTCGAGGGTAAATAACTGTTCTTACCCTATAATCTGACTGTCTTTCTGAAGCACGCCTTGTTAATTATATATATATTCTACATACATGTCATATTACATGGGGTTGGGTTTTCTTATGGAGGAAGAACCTGTTCTGGTGGCTGTGCCACGTATTCTGATATAAGCAGCTTTGCTGTAGATTATAGTTAGTGCCGCAACTGGTGCTAACACTGTAAGTGTACGGATGGCGTGGGTGATTTATTCCCCACAGGAAGTGTAGGGATGGACGGAGGCAAGTGCAGGGTTGGATGGGGTTATCATGCATTAATCATATGAGGCTGTTTTGTTATGGGCCAACTGTATTGAAATGGGCCCAACTGTGTTAATATGGGCAAGGCCCAATATATCTCAAGTTGTAATAGGGCTACGGCCCAGATTGATACTGACATGGGCTAGGCCCAGTATACTCTGATACTGTAAGGGGCTATGGCCCAGATTAATATTGATATGGGCTAAGGCCCAGTTAACTCTGATTTCTAAATAGGGCTTAGGCCCAGTAAAGCTTGAACTGATTTGGGCTCTGGTTGGGATACTTTACACACTGAGTTTTCCAAACTCACCCCCTTTTTCCCATCTTTGCAGGTGAGCCTTAGATCGGTGGACTTGGAGCTAGAGGGATTTAGAGTGGCCATGTGGACTGTTTAAAATAAGTGTTTATACCTTCACTTTTATTTTAGATTATTTCCTTTATGTTTTCGGGTTTTAATTTGTAATAAGGCCGCTTTAATTATTTTTAGTTGTTTTTAGTATGTTTTTTTAGCTTAGATATGATATTGTTTTAACTGCTTGAAATTGAATAGCTCTAGGGTGCGTTTTAAAAAGGTTACTTGATTGCAAAATATCGCGATAACAAAGCAAGGCTTCCGCAACGAAAACGTTTTCAAAATTAATAACCTTTTCAAATGGTTTTAAACGAATTGGTTTTCCCTAAACAATCACTCAGTTAAAGTGTGGAAATGGTTGTGTGGATGTCTAGGATTGGATCCGTGAAGAGCTGGGTACTTAAGCAGTCTAATTGACTCACCTCCACTTTTCTGGCGTCCTACCTGGTGCACAGCTTCCATTCACTTTAATCTATAACGAAAATATTCTTTTCAAAGATTTTTAATTAAAACATGAGTTTTACAATAACGCTCCAATGAGTTTTACATCAAGAAGGGTTTTCAATAAAAACATGGTTTCCGAAAAACACTTCAATGTGACACGCCGAATTTGGCCGTAACGTCTGGGCCGGGTTTGGGGTGTTACATTTAGTGGTATCAGAGCCCGGTTACAACAACTCGGCTTTGGATCAGGGTCCAAAAAGTTTTTCGAAAAACTTTGCTAAACTTAGCCCCAATAAGGGTATTTTGGAAACGGTTTTGGAAAATTCTTTTCAAAGATATTTTACAAGGTATACATGTTTTAAGGTTCAATCTTAAAATGGTTTAAGTTTTTCTGGGTTTCTGAAATTTGAGAACCGAAGAAGTGGCACACTGAATCCCCAGCACCAAGTATGTAAGTATTTTTATTCTGTATTGTACTGAAATATTCTTATACTACTATAGATAGTATTGAGACCCTACTATGATTCTGTAGTTAGGGTAATATTGAAACTATAGAAACTGAGACAGTAGGGAAAATTGAAAACTTTAGAAGACTGAGACTGTAGCTAGGATACGATACTGCGAAAACAAGAACTTTGAAATACTCTTTATGCATAGGACATCTGTATAATTACTGAAATTTTTGAATCGAGATCTTGGTAGTTATTGTTATGCATGCTGATAATGTAGAGTGTTGATATAGAATCTGAGGGCAAGCGAAGTCGCCAACTTCGGGTAGCGGTAACTCGGAGCTTGGGACTGAGGCACTGGTCGAGTTAGTAAGGAAAGTGGTAGAAGAAGTATTGGAGACCAATGTTAAGGAAATTAGGGAAACGCTTCAAGCAGGGTGCTTGGAGTGTAAGAAGAGGAAGGATTCTAGTTATCAGAAGACTGAGCCTTGTTCTGTGAAACATGTTAAGACACGACCAAACTTTCCAACCTGCAAGAACTGCAACGGGCATCATCCAGGTGAATACCATAGGAAGACAGGAGCATGCTTTAGATGTGGGTCCAAGGAGCATCGAGATCAGGATTGCCAAGCTTATTTTATTTAAGTGTGTGTTACGAGTTGTATGCGTACTTGATAGATGTTTCTTTACTGTAGTAATTAGACGTTCTGGGTCGTACTAAGAATTATTTTTAATTAGAGTGCGCAGCAAAAGCATAGTGGTTTGACTTGAGTAATACGGTTAGTTGATAGTTAGAAAATTTTGAGGACGAAATTTCTTTAAGGGGAGTAGAATTGTAACGCCCCGATTTTTGGGCCTGGAAGTATTGGGCCTTGAGTCTGGGTTCGGGTGGAAAATAGCCTGAATAATTTGGATGTTATTATTATTATTTCGTATGTTTAGTTTAGTAATTAAATAAATTACGAAGGGTTTATGGTGTGGGAAAAAGGGCCCAAGAGTAAATTTAATTCGAGGCAATTCCTGAATTTTAATTTTGGGAGAAAGGGTTCTGGCGATATGGGCTTTTAAAGTTGAGATGGTAAAATAGGACACAAAAAGATTTATGGTAAAGTGGCATGTGGCGCCACCTAGGTGTTTGGGGAGTGACGTGTGGATGTTTAGGGGGAGCTAGAGTTCAAGTCACAATGTAAGCGTATTGTTACTTTTATTGTGTGCATGTGCCAGGCATGTGATAGAGCTTAAGTGGAAATTCGGTTAGGGCTTTAGGAAGGTTGGGCCGTGGGTCTGAATGGCCATTAGGGCAAGCTTTATTTTCTTTTTGTTTTGCCGAATTAGGGTTAGCCACCTAGAGCCTTCCCTTTCATTCTATTCTCTTCTCAGTATCTTAAAAAGCTGAAAAACGCAAAGTTAGATCTCCTGAGTGCCGAATTCTTCCTTCTCTTCTCTTCTCTTCTTCTATTTTCTTTTTCTCCTTCTTTTCTTCTCTAGCTAAAGCATTCCTACCATTCTACTCATCTCCTCTTTCATTCCCATTCTTTTCTAAACCTCTATAGCCGATTGCCATAAAAGTCGAAATCCCAAAAGTTGTTTCTTGTGTCGATTTCTTCTAGCCAAAATCCTCCTATTTTCTTCATCTCTTTTGGTCAATTTTCACATCATCTAAACCTCAACCCCTGTCGGTAATACCACTGCAAAAACCACCATACCAAATCATCTTTCTCTTCACAGTTCCAAAAGCCGAAAACACCATAGTTTTTAGGGACATATAGCCGAATCTTTAGATCTCTAAGTTTCTATTTCTACTAGTGTTTAAGGGCTGGATCTGCGTCAGATCTGAGTAGAAACTGAAGTGGAATCATTTTGGTTGAAAGAACCTGAGGTAGGTACTCAAATCTATTCTTTATTTTGAGTTTTAGAAAAGCCAAAATCCCTAAAGGCATAGGGAGGCTGTCGATTGGAGCTTAAGGCTCTAAGGGCTGTAACAATTGATTTGTTTCCCAAAGGCTACTGATTGAAGGCTTGGACAAGTGGAACGACTAGATCTAGATCTAGTCTCTAGTTTTGGCAAAGGTAGGATCTCAAGGGCCATAGGTATGGATGGCCGATTATGGTAAGTAAGTTTATAATGGTTGTCATTGTAGTGACGATTGTAGGATATCATGGAAAATTTTGGTAGCAGTTGTCGCAAATCAGGTGTGTAAACGACACCCACTCATAGACTAGATTGGCAAAAGCTGAAAAGTCGAAATGCCAAAAAGCAGACATTATGTGAACTTACGAGCGTCCGAGCGCTTGTGAGATGGTTTGGTTGTTAATTTTGGTAATCACAAGTGGTAAGATTGCAGAGTGCACAAATTTGTGCACTTCCGGTATATTTGGGCTTAATGAGCCAAACTCAGGTTAATAGGCCAACGGGCCTAATTCGGTAAAAACGATCGGTAGGTGTTTCTGTTAATACGTTAATAGCTGTAATGACCATGAAACCCTAAAAAGACTGATAAAATTACTGAAATACCTTTGTAAGGTAGAATTACCGTAATACCCCTAAAGGGGTAAGTTTACGATTACGCCTTTCAAGGGTAAATAACTGTTCTTACCCTATAATCTGACTGTCTTTCTGAAGCATGCCTTGTTAATTATATATATATTCTGCATACATGTCATACTGCATGAGGTTGAGTTTTGTTATGGAGGAAGAACCCGTTCTGGTGGCTGTGCCACCTATTCTGATATAAGCAACTTTGCTGCGGATTATAGTTAGTGCCGCAACTGGTGCTAACACTGTAAGTGTACGGATGGCGTGGGTGATTTATTCTCCACAGGAAGTGTAGGGATGGACGGAGGCAAGTGCAGGGTTGGATGGGGTTATCATGCATTAATCATATGAGGCTGTTTTGTTATGGGCCAACTGTATTGAAATGGGCCCAACTGTGTTAATATGGGCAAGGCCCAATATATCTCGAGTTGTAATAGGGCTACGGCCCAGATTGATACTGACATGGAGTAGGCCCAGTATGCTCTGATACTGTAAGGGGCTATGGCCCAGATTAATATTGATATGGGCTAAGGCCCAGTTAACTCTGATTTCTAAATAGGGCTTAGGCCCAGTAAAACTTGAACTGATTTGGGCTCTGGTTGGGATACTTTACACACTGAGTTTTCTAAACTCATCCCCTTTTTCCCGTCTTTGCAGGTGAGCCTTAGATCGGTGGACTTGGAGCTAGAGGGATTCAGAGTGGCCATGTGGACTGTTTAAAATAAGTGTTTATACCTTCACTTTTATTTTAGATTATTTCCTTTATGTTTTCGGGTTTTAATTTGTAATAAGGCCGCTTTAATTATTTTTAGTTGTTTTTAGTATGTTTTTTTTAGCTTAGATATGATATTGTTTTAACTGTTTGAAATTGAATAGCTCTAGGGTGTGTTCTAAAAAGGTTACTTGATTGCAAAATATCGCGATAACAAAGCAAGGCTTCCGCAACGAAAACGTTTTCAAAATTAATAACCTTTTCAAATGGTTTTAAACGAATTGGTTTTCCCTAAACAATCACTCAGTTAAAGTGTGGAAATGGTTGTGTGGATGTCTAGGATTGGATCCGTGAAGAGCTGGGTACTTAAGCAGTCTAATTGACTCACCTCCTCTTTTCTGGCTTCCTACCTGGTGCACAGCTTCCATTCACTTTAATCTATAACGAAAATATTCTTTTCAAAGATTTTTAATTGAAACATGAGTTTTACAATAACGCTCCAATGAGTTTTACATCAAGAAGGGTTTTCAATAAAAACATGGTTTCCGAAAAACACTTCAATGTGACACGCCGAATTCGGCCGTAACGTCTAGGTCGGGTTTGGGGTGTTACATTTTTTGTCTCTCTTCTATTTCAGGACAGTCTCGAATGAAATGTTCTAATGATCCACACTTAAAATAGCCCCTTTCATTCCTCCGGCATTCACCGAAGTGACGACTACCATATTGCGAACATTCTGGCCTATTCGGCCGAGCACTACCGAAGATCGCGACAGAAGTGGTCTAGGCTCTAGAAGTTCTGTTCTGCCGGTTCTTGTTTCTATTCAAAAACCCTACCAAAGCATTCGATCGGGTAGCTAATTTTTTCGATCTCTTGGATAAGGACTGATGTGATTTCCCCATCTGTCTCCTCTTTGAATCTCGCGACTCAATAGCCGCTTTCCTCCTCTCTTTACCAGCTCTTCTGCCTTGAATGCTCTCTCAACAAGCACTACAAATTCTCTTAGTTCTAGGATGCCAACAAATACTCAGATATCTTCATTAAAACCATCCTCGAACCTTTTACACATAGTAGCTTCTGTAGACACGCACTCCTGCGCATACTTACTGAGCCTCACAAATTCACGCTCATATTCCGTCACCGACATTCGGCCTTACTTTAGCTCTAGGAATTCCTTCCTCTTTTGATCTATGAACTTTTTGGCTAATATACTTTTTTCCAAAATTCTTCCTGGAAGAATTCCCAAGTGTTCCTCTCTCGGTACAACGGACACGAGAGTATTCCACCACTGATAAGCCGAATCCCGTAGGAGTGACACTGCACACTTCATGCACTCTTCAGGCGTGCATGACAATTCATCAAATACCCTGATGGTATTCTCTAACTAAAACTCTACTTTCTCAGGGTCGTTATCTAAGTTAGCCCGGAATTCCTCAGCCTCTTGCTTTCTAATATTGTCTACCGGAGGCTTCTCCCTCCTGATCAAGTCCACGCCTTATGGAGCTATCGAGGCATACTAAGGAATCGTAGGAGGTGGGAGAGGTGGAGTGTTCGAATTCGCACGAACGAACTCCGTATACCAAGTATCCATCATTCGGAGATAGGCTTCTCTAGCCCCTCCGGCTTGGCCCATAGTCACGGGCTCACTCTCAACTGGCGCGGTCCTTCGGCGAGAGCCGACACGTTATTCGCCACGTCATTCGTTGTGGCTCTATCAGGATCCATTTACTATATAAAAAATACAGTTTATAATCGTCAAAAGTCGTCACACTATCAATATACAGTTATGGCATGTATAGCTAGACTCGTACTCTCGCTAGGTTAGTCGTAGAACCGACTAAACCATAGCTTTGATACCACTAAATGTAACACCCCATACCCGTAACCCACGCCGGAGCAGAATATGATGCATTACCTAACTCGATCTCATGCATACAAACGCTCCCCAAGTTACCAAGACTTGGTCCAATTTCAACCTTTTTCTATTTCTAGTTTAAACTTTTTCTTATGGGCCTACGAGCCTCAAATCGACCATTGAAATCTATTCGGGATCAACCCGGGCCCTTAAACCATCTATAGAAAATTTGACTTTGAAACAGGGCACACGCCCGTGTAGAAGGGTAACACGCCCGTGTGGCCATTTTAACATGGTCGTGTTGATGACCTGTGTGGCTCACACGGCCTAAAGTAATATAGGGACACGCCCGTATCCTTCACCCATGTGGAATTAATTCTAAATGCACACCTATAGGGTTTTCACACGGCCTGCCACACGCCTATGTCCTTCACACGGCCATGACACGCCTGTGTCCTAGCCCGTTTGCAAAAGCTTGGACATTCTATTTCTGATGTCAGCATCCCAAAAATGTCACACGACTAAGACACACGCCCGTGTGCTAGGCCGTGTCCATCACACGACTAAGACACACACCTGTGTCTTTGCCTGTGTGTTTACTACCATGTATACTGACTTGAAAGTTTTACGTGCAAGAGACACATGGCCAAACCACACGCCCATGGGGCAGACCATGTGTCACACATGGCCTAGACACACGCCCGTATGTCTACCTGTGTGGACGATATAAAGCTATTTACCAAGCCTCTTTGCCACCCTTACTTACACAACCTACAAAAAAGCAACCAAACCAATACAAGAATAACTTATTTAAACCAATCAGCCACAATAGACTGCATATCAATTAAGCAATTACTCATTCATGAGAGTAACTTCATTTGCATATATCAAAATGAATATTTGCCATCATTCAAGGCTTAATACAAAATGAAGGGCTTCCAACCCAAGCCAACGTATTTGGCCAGTTCTCAATGACACAAAAATAGTAAAGCCTAAGCCCTATACATGCCATATTCAAAAATAGAAATCAAACTATACCGAATGCTTCGATTGATAGTGTGATTGATATCTCTGACTTCTTTTGGTCCTTGATCTAGATAGGAGGCACTATAGGAAAATGAAAAAGGAGAGGGAGCAAGCATAAAGCTTAGTAAGTTGCACATAAATAAATATACAATATAACTTTACCATTCTTCAACAAGTATCATAATACACAAGTGGCATAAGAAAAACTTACTCATCAATATTCAATACACCTCATATAGCATATATTCAGCTCACATTTCATACATACCATATAGGTACCCGTACCACTCACAACATGGTTATACTTTCCTTGTTAACTTGAAATCATACTTTCACAGTTGAACTGTTTGGAACATTATCGGATATTCATTTAGCCTCAAACATGGGGTCAGGTGCCGATGCCATGTCCTAGACATGGTCTTACACAAGTTCTAGTATATCTGTGCAGATGCCATGTCCCAGACATGGTCTTACACTGACACATCTCGTAGCCGATGCATGTCCCAAACATGTCTTACATACGTCTCGGGCCGAAGCATGTAGACATGTCTTACACTAGCATTCGTCTCAATGTCGATGCCATGTCCCAGACATGGTCTTACATTGGCTCTCATAATGTGACTGATGCATGTCCTCGACATGTCTTACACTAGCTCACACAAGTGACCCAAACGTCATGGCATGAATATCCGATTTATTTCGTAAGGTTCAAATGAGAGTTCTACTATCTCTATTCTCATCACATTTTCTCATTTCCACAATCAAGAAATTTATACTATAATAATTTCAATACAATTCAAATACATATATTATTAATGAGTTGTACTATTTACATACAACTTACCTCGGATTATAAAATATGGTAACTAGTTGATTTAGTCGGTTTGCTTGTCTTTAACTCGGTCTAGGTTCGGATTCGGTATTTCTTGATCTATAAATGAAAAATGTACTTATTTAGTCACTAATTAAAATTAGGCAATCAAAAATTCATATATTTGGTAAAATGACCATTTTGCCCCTAGACTTTGACAAAATGACCTTTTTGCCTCTAAGCTCTAAAATCAATTTTTATTAAATTTCTTCTTATCTTAAGTCTAGCCGCACCCTTTTTACTCTTATACCAACTCCAAATTCCCACTATAACACACATTTATCATCTATTTTACAACTTATACAAAATAGTCCTTTTAGGTGTTTTCATGCTAACACCTTTCACAAATGTTGTTTATTAGACACCAAGACTCATTTTATTCCTTAAGAAACTTAGCAAATTTACAAATATTTTCATGGTAAAACCCTAAACTCTTAGTCATTTAGCAAAATAGTACCCTCATTTGAAAGCTCATGCTTCAAGGGTCTCAAAAATGTAAAAATCATCACGAAAAACTATCAAAATCACTTAGTTTTGAGGATTACAAGTTGATAACATTTTTAAGCTTTCAAACCCCTTTCAATGGCTGATTTTCAGTGGAGAAAGAAGATGAAAAAGGGATGATATCATCTTTCCTTTATTTACTCCTATTTTAGTCAAAATAAGCCACCTAACTTACCAAATTTTGAAAATTTGACCACTTTTGTCTCCCATGGCTGAGTATGCCTCCCTAAAGGGTCTAATTTCCCTATAAATACCCTTAATTTAGGTTATCTAGCTATTTGGTACTTTTAGCTATCAAAATAGACTTTTGCATTTTATGCGATTTAGTCATTTTTCACAATTGGGCTCACAAACGTCACAATTAACTCACCAAATTTCATGCACTCTTAAAACATGCTATAACATCTAATATTATAAAATAATTTATTCGACTCTGGATTATGGTCCGGACCACTATTCTGACTAGCCTAAATCGGGCTGTTACAGGTAAAGACCTTTGATATGATCTTGTTGCCACATTGCAAGGGTTGATGAGACTAAATTTTTTGGAAGGCTTGAGAATCACCTTAGGATTAGAGTAATTATAGTTTTATTGAGCTCCTCTATCATAATCCCAATTGAAGGAAGGATAAGGTTGAGTTAGTGGTAAGATGTTATACTTCGTCTTAGAAATGTTGGTAGAAAAAATCGAATTTAGTATCGATCCCTGGAACTTTTAGAGCACCAATTGGGAATGCCACCTCTTTGAATTTCTCCTTCGTGAAGGCTTGATGTTGGAAGAGTTTTTCATCCTGGGAAAAAGGTAAGGAATAATGAGCTCCCTTTATGTCTCGATTATCAATCCAAAAATGGAGATGTTTAGTTTGTAGTAGATACTTTCAAAATGATAAAAAAAGACTTTTTGAGTGTTTCTATATGTCCTTTAGATAGGTGTAGTTGTATATTTATATGATATAGTTACTGTTTATAAATGTGATATCATAGGTAGGTTCCATGCATGTCGACACGTACCTTACTCTATATTTAACACATGTTTATATATTGTGGGTTTGCCTATGTGATGAAGTGTGAACCCATATCGTCCGGTCTCATAGAATGGTGCGAGGGCCTTACACACGAACTCGTAGTGTCATGCAGAATTAAAGTGCGAACCATGTCGAACTCGATCTAGACCCAACTGGTTATAGGTCGGTAATAGTAAGTATCATAACAATTTGTCCTCGCCTAGTTTGAGGAAGAGTTATAAAGTGACTCTTCGTAGAAACTGGTTTTATGAGACGATAGGTAACATAAGGAGAAGCTTATTGAATAAAATTTTATACCTTAGCTTGCAACGTACACTTCGCCATATGTCAAGAAGGGGTAAACTTGTAAGTAACTGATTCTGCCTTTATTCTTAGATATATGAATTGTTAAAGTGCGAAAAACCCTTTTAAAAGGAAGTTACTTAAACCTTAAAAATTACATTGTCTGAACATCAGATTTTTATAGAAGAAGTCTGTAACACCCCGAACCCGAGACCGACACCGGAGTCGGACACGAGATGTTAACAAACTTTGAAAAATTTTTCCAGACACTGCCCAGTCTGAGTACTAGTCGCTTCAAAAATCATATCTTGAGTTTCACAACTCGAAAATCAGTTTTGTGATTTTCCCTGAAACTACACTCATGTCCCCACCTATGTATTTTTTCTAGAATTTTTGGTCGGGCCAATTAGTACAGTTTATTAGTCAAAGTCTCCCATGTTACAGGGGTCGACTACACTGACCTTTTCCCATTACGACTTGGATATCTCTCTGCACAGAGCTTCAATACTGATGCCGTTTGTTTCTATGGAAACTAGACTCAGAGAGGAATCCATACATATATGGTATGACCCTAATTATCTCTGGTCAATTTATAGTGAATTTCCAAAGTCGGAACAGGGAATCCAGAAACTGTTCTGGCCCTGTCCCACAAGAACCTGAATATCTCTTACTGTACTGTTCATATGATTGTTTCGTTACTTTCATATGAAAGTAGATTCATCAGGGTTCGATTACGTAATTTATTCACTATTTAATTCCACTCCTACGAATTCTTGTGATTTTCCAATCCACACCACTGCTGCTGTCAGCCTCTGTTTTCAAAGTAAACCTTACTATTTTCGGGTTTCATGAACCAACTAGGCTTGTCATACATATGCCACATATGATCATACTTAGCCATTCCAATGGCTGATCATTTGCTCAACACTTCCATTCCAACTATAGTTACATCATGAAACCATCTATACATTCATAAACACGAATGGTCTAATGCCATACTCCACTTCCACAAGCCATTTTCGCATGGCTGTACACTTATACATTCATAAAGTACTCGAAAACAACAATGGGTAGTCCTATACATGCCATACAAAATTCAACCAAAATAGTACCCAAAGAGCCTTTGATAGTGTGGGCGACTTCGACTTCAAGATCCCGAGTCCGATAGCTGGAGAACCAAAAAAATCTATAAAACAGAGGAGCAGTGTAACGAGTAAGCAATTTATGCTTAGTAAGTTTTGAGCAAGGAATTCCAGCATAAACAAAGAATAACACACATTTAGCTAAACGGAATATTTCACAATACGCAATTTACCGATATCAAAACTTGCTTCACAACATTAACAACCCTTATGTACATACACAATAGACTAACTTAGCCGAAGGCCGGTAGCTCGTTTATCAACTGAGCGAACATTTATTTGTAAGGGCTCGATTAATTCAACACATACGTAACATATCCCCATATTGGGATGTTTTTCGAGTGTTCGCTGGAATTTTACAGCAAGCTCATTCATTACCAAATCACGTACCTTCGGGATTTAACCGGATATAGCTCCTCGTTCAAATGCCTTCGGGACATAGCCCGGTTTTAGTAACTCACACAATGCCTTCGGGACATAACCCGGATTTAATAACTCGCAACGAATGCCTTCGGGACTTAACCCGGATTTAGTATCTCGCACAAAGGCCTTCGGGGCTTAACCCGGAATTTGTATCTCGCACAAATGCCTTCGGATCTTAGTCCGGATATATTCACTTAGCACAAAGCCTTCGGGACTTAGCCCGGACAGCATTCAATTAATCATGCACATCTAACAATAATCATGGCACATTCATATTTCATTTTCATTTGCGAAACTCAAACACAAGGCACATATCGTCCTTGCACATTCGGCTCAATAGCCACACATAGAGCATGATTTAATCACATCGTAATTTAAGCTCTCTTACTCAAGAACTTACCTCGGGTGTGTCGAACGATCCGCTAACTATTCGACACTTTTTCCTTCCTTTATCGATTTATTTCCCCTTTGCTCTTGAGCTTAATTAAACAAATAAATTGATTTCATCATTTAGGCATCAAAAAGATGAACACAAGGCACTTAGCCCATATTATACATTAGACATTAAAGTCTCATACATGCAAAATCATGCATCACACAACATATTAGCTAATTTCTTTCCCCTTGGCCGAATATGCATGTCTATTTTGGGGTCGATTCAACACTTAATACACACATACACACTATAAAGCATCCTCCCCTTCATCAATTTAACCATCATTGCTCATTAACATGCAAAGTTACATTCGCCTAGCACACATCTTGCTAGCCGATTCTTCTCCATTTAGCAACCCAAT